>NW_026948164.1:0-157080 GCF_963921235.1 Mobula hypostoma | reverse complement strand
GAGTGGGAATAGTGACAGAGACTGGGAGGTGACGGGTGGATCAGGTGAGGGGGAGTGATGGACAGACGGAGGAGGGGAGAGTGGGAATAGTGACAGAGACTGGGAGGTGACGGGTGGATCAGGTGAGGGGGAGTGATGGACAGACGGAGGAGGGGAGAGTGGGAATAGTGACAGAGACTGGGAGGTGACGGGTGGATCAGGTGAGGGGGAGTGATGGACAGACGGAGGAGGGGAGAGTGGGAATAGTGACAGAGACTGGGAGGTGGGGTGGATCAGGTGAGGGGGAGTGATGGACAGACGGAGGAGGGGAGAGTGGGAATAGTGACAGAGACTGGGAGGTGACGGGTGGATCAGGTGAGGGGGAGTGATGGACAGACGGAGGAGGGGAGAGTGGGAATAGTGACAGAGACTGGGAGGTGACGGGTGGATCAGGTGAGGGGGAGTGATGGACAGACGGAGGAGGGGAGAGTGGGAATAGTGACAGAGACTGGGAGGTGACGGGTGGATCAGGTGAGGGGGAGTGATGGACAGACGGAGGAGGGGAGAGTGGGAATAGTGACAGAGACTGGGAGGTGACGGGTGGATCAGGTGAGGGGGAGTGATGGACAGACGGAGGAGGGGAGAGTGGGAATAGTGACAGAGACTGGGAGGTGACGGGTGGATCAGGTGAGGGGGAGTGATGGACAGACGGAGGAGGGGAGAGTGGGAATAGTGACAGAGACAGGTGACGGGTGGATCAGAGGGGAGTGATGGACAGGGAGGTGACGGGTGGATCAGGTGAGGGGGAGTGATGGACAGACGGAGGAGGGGAGAGTGGGAATAGTGACAGAGACTGGGAGGTGACGGGTGGATCAGGTGAGAGGGAGTGATGGACAGACGGAGGAGGGCAGAGTGGGAATAGTGACAGAGACTGGGAGGTGACGGGTGGGTCAGGTGAGGGGGAGTGATGGACAGACGGAGGAGGGGAGAGTGGGAATAGTGACAGAGACTGGGAGGTGACGGGTGGATCAGGTGAGGGGGAGTGATGGACAGACGGAGGAGGGTAGAGTGGGAATAGTGACAGAGACTGGGAGGTGACGGGTGGATCGGGTGAGGGGGAGTGATGGACAGACGGAGGAGGGGAGAGTGGGAATAGTGACAGAGACTGGGAGGTGAAGGGTGGATCGGGTGAGGGGGAGTGATGGACAGACGGAGGAGGGGAGAGTGGGAATAGTGACAGAGACTGGGAGGTGACGGGTGGATCAGGTGAGGGGGAGTGATGGACAGACGGAGGAGGGGAGAGTGTGAATAGTGACAGAGACTGGGAGGTGACGGGTGGATCAGGTGAGGGGGAGTGATGGACAGACGGAGGAGGGGAGATTGGGAATAGTGACAGAGACTGGAAGGTGACGGGTGGATTAGGTGAGGGGGAGTGATGGACAGACGGAGGAGGGGAGAGTGGGAATAGTGACAGAGACTGGGAGGTGACGGGTGGATCAGGTGAGGGGGAGTGATGGACAGACGGAGGAGGGGAGAGTGGGAATAGTGACAGAGACTGGGAGGTGACGGGTGGATCAGGTGAGGGGGAGTGATGCACAGACGGAGGAGGGGAGAGTGGGAATAGTGACAGAGACTGGGAGGTGACGGGTGGATCAGGTGAGGGGGAGTGACGGACAGACGGAGGAGGGGAGAGTGGGAATAGTGACAGAGACTGGGAGGTGACGGGTGGATGAGGTGAGGGGGAGTGATGGACAGACGGAGGAGGGGAGAGTGGGAATAGTGACAGAGACTGGGAGGTGACGGGTGGATCAGGTGAGGGGGAGTGATGGACAGACGGAGGAAGGGAGAGTGGGAATAGTGACAGAGACTGGGAGGTGACGGGTGGATCAGGTGAGGGGGAGTGATGGACAGACGGAGGAGGGGAGAGTGGGAATAGTGACAGAGACTGGGAGGTGACGGGTGGATCAGGTGAGGGGGAGTGATGGACAGACGGAGGAGGGGAGAGTGGGAATAGTGACAGAGACTGGGAGGTGACTGATGGATGAGGTGAGGGGGAGTGATGGACAGACGGAGGAGGTGAGAGTAGGAATAGTGACAGAGACAGGGAGGTGACGGGTGGATCAGGTGAGGGGGAGTGATGGACAGACGGAGGAAGGGAGAGTGGGAATAGTGACAGAGACTGGGAGGTGACGGGTGGATCCAGGTGAGGGGGAGTGATGGACAGACGGAGGAGGGGAGGGTGGGAATATTGACAGAGACTGGGAGGTGACGGGTGGATCAGGTGAGGGGGAGTGATGGACAGACGGAGGAGGGGAGAGTGGGAATAGTGACAGAGACTGGGACGTGACGGGTGGATCAGGTGAGGGGGAGTGATGGACAGACGGAGGAGGGGAGAGTGGGAATAGTGACAGAGACTGGGAGGTGACGGGTGGATCAGGTGAGGGGGAGTGATGGACAGACGGAGGAGGGGAGAGTGGGAATAGTGACAGAGACTGGGAGGTGACGGGTGGATCAGGTGAGGGGGAGTGATGGACAGACGGAGGAGGGGAGAGTGGGAATAGTGACAGAGACTGGGAGGTGACGGGTGGATCAGGTGAGGGGGAGTGATGGACAGACGGAGGAGGGGAGAGTGGGAATAGTGACAGAGACTGGGAGGTGACGGGTGGATCAGGTGAGGGGGAGTGAGGACAGACGGAGGAGGGGAGAGTGGGAATAGTGACAGAGACTGGGAGGTGACGGGTGGATCAGGTGAGGGGGAGTGACGGACAGACGGAGGAGAGGAGAGTGGGAATAGTGACAGAGACTGGGAGGTGACGGGTGGATCAGGTGAGGGGGAGTGACGGACAGAAGGAGGAGGGGAGAGTGGGAATAGTGACAGAGACTGGGAGGTGACGGGTGGATCAGGTGAGGGGGAGTGATGGACAGACGGAGGAGGGGAGAGTGGGAATAGTGACAGAGACTGGGAGGTGACGGGTGGATCAGGTGAGGGGGAGTGATGGTCAGACGGAGGAGGGGAGAGTGGGAATAGTGACAGAGACTGGGAGGTGACGGGTGGATCGGGTGAGGGGGAGTGATGGACAGACGGAGGAGGGGAGAGTGGGAATAGTGACAGAGACTGGGAGGTGAAGGGTGGATCAGGTGAGGGGGAGTGATGGACAGACGGAGGAGGGGAGAGTGGGAATAGTGACAGAGACTGGGACGTGACGGGTGGATCAGGTGAGGGGGAGTGATGGACAGACGGAGGAGGGGAGAGTGGGAATAGTGACAGAGACTGGGAGGTGACGGGTGGATCAGGTGAGGGGGAGTGATGGACAGACGGAGGAGGGGAGAGTGGGAATAGTGACAGAGACTGGGAGGTGACGGGTGGATCAGGTGAGGGGGAATGATGGACAGACGGAGGAGGGGAGAGTGGGAATAGTGACAGAGACTGGGAGGTGACGGGTGGATCAGGTGAGGGGGAATGATGGACAGACGGAGGAGGGGAGATTGGGAATAGTGACAGAGACTGGAAGGTGACGGGTGGATCAGGTGAGGGGGAGTGATGGACAGACGGAGGAGGGGAGAGTGGGAATAGTGACAGAGACTGGGAGGTGACGGGTGGATCCAGGTGAGGGGGAGTGATGGACAGAAGGAGGAGGGGAGAGTGGGAATACTGACAGAGACTGGGAGGTGACGGGTGGATCAGGTGAGGGGGAGTGATGGACAGAAGGAGGAGGGGAGAGTGGGAATAGTGACAGAGACTGGGAGGTGATGGGTGGATCAGGTGACGGGGAGTGATGGACAGACGGAGGAGGGGAAAGTGGGAATAGTGACAGAGAATGAGAGGTGACGGGTGGATCAGGTGAGGGGGAGTGATGGACAGACGGAGGAGGGGAGAGTGGGAATAGTGACAGAGACTGGGAGGTGACGGGTGGATCAGGTGAGGGGGAGTGATGGACAGACAAAGGCGAGGAGAGTGGGAATAGTGACAGAGACTGGGAGGTGACGGGTGGATCAGGTGAGGGGGAGTGATGGACAGACAAAGGCGAGGAGAGTGGGAATAGTGACAGAGACTGGGAGGTGACGGGTGGATCAGGTGAGGGGGAGTGATGGACAGACAAAGGCGAGGAGAGTGGGAATAGTGACAGAGACTGGGAGGTGACGGGTGGATCAGGTGAGGGGGAGTGATGGACAGACGGAGGAGGGGAGAGTGGGAATAGTGACAGAGACTGGGAGGTGACGGGTGGATCAGGTGAGGGGGAGTGATGGACAGACGGAGGAGGGGAGAGTGGGAATAGTGACAGAGACTGGGAGGTGACGGGTGGATCAGGTGAGGGGGAGTGATGGACAGACGGAGGAGGGGAGAGTGGGAATAGTGACAGAGACTGGGAGGTGACGGGTGGATCAGGTGAGGGGGAGTGATGGACAGACGGAGGAGAGGAGAGTGGGAATAGTGACAGAGACTGGGAGGTGACGGGTGGATCAGGTGAGGGGGAGTGATGGACAGACGGAGGAGAGGAGAGTGGGAATAGTGACAGAGACTGGGAGGTGACGGGTGGATCCAGGTGAGGGGGAGTGATGGACAGACGGAGGAGGGGAGAGTGGGAATAGTGACAGAGACTGGGAGGTGACGGGTGGATCAGCTGAGGGGGAGTGATGGACAGAGGGAGGAGGGGAGAGTGGGAATAGTGACAGAGACTGGGAGGTGACGGGTGGATCAGGTGAGGGGGAGTGATGGACAGACGGAGGAGGGGAGAGTGGGAATAGTGACAGAGACTGGGAGGTGACGGGTGGATCAGGTGAGGGGGAGTGATGGACAGACGGAGGAGGGGAGAGTGGGAATAGTGACAGAGACTGGGAGGTGACGGGTGGATCAGGTGAGGGGGAGTGAGGGACAGACGGAGGAGGGGAAAGTGGGAATAGTGTCAGGGACTGGGAGGTGACGGGTGGATCAGGTGAGGGGGAGTGATGGACAGACGGAGGAGGGGAGAGTGGGAATAGTGACAGAGACTGGGAGGTGACGGGTGGATCAGGTGAGGAGGAGTGATGGACAGACGGAGGAGGTGAGAGTGGGAATAGTGACAGAGACTGGGAGGTGACGGGTGGATCCAGGTGAGGGGGAGTGATGGACAGACGGAGGAGGGGAGAGTGGGAATAGTGACAGAGACTGGGAGGTGACGGGTGGATCAGGTGAGGGGGAGTGATGGACAGACGGAGGAGGGGAGAGTGGGAATAGTGACAGAGACTGGGAGGTGACGGGTGGATCCAGGTGAGGGGGAGTGATGGACAGACGGAGGAGGGGAGAGTGGGAATAGTGACAGAGGCAGGGAGGTGACGGGTGGATCAGGTGAGGGGGAGTGATGGACAGACGGAGGAGGGGAGAGTGGGAATAGTGACAGAGACTGGGAGGTGACAGTTGGATCAGGTGGGGGGGAGTGACGGACAGACGGAGGAGGGGAGAGTGGGAATAGTGACAGAGACTGGGAGGTGACGGGTGGATCAGGTGAGGGGGAGTGATGGACAGACGGAGGAGGGGAGAGTGGGAATAGTGACAGAGACTGGGAGGTGACGGGTGGATCAGGTGAGGGGGAGTGATGGACAGACGGAGGAGGGGAGAGTGGGAATAGTGACAGAGGCAGGGAGGTGACGGGTGGATCAGGTGAGGGGGAGTGATGGACAGACGGAGGAGGGGAGAGTGGGAATAGTGACAGAGACTGGGAGGTGACGGGTGGATCCAGGTGAGGGGGAGTGACGGACGGACGTAGGAGGGGAGAGTGGGAATAGTGACAGAAACTGGGAGGTGACGGGTGGATCAGGTGAGCGGGAGTGATGGACAGACGAAGGAGGGGAGAGTGGGAATAGTGACAGAGACTGGGAGGTGACGGGTGGATCAGGTGAGGGGGAGTGATGGACAGACGGAGGAGGGGAGAGTGGGAATAGTGACAGAGACTGGGAGGTGATGGGTGGATCAGGTGAGGGGGAGTGATGGACAGACGGAGGAGGGGAGAGTGGGAATAGTGACAGAGACTGGGAGGTGACGGGTGGATCAGGTGAGGGGGAGTGATGGACAGACGGAGGAGGGGAGAGTGGGAATAGTGACAGAGACTGGGAGGTGACGGGTGGATCAGGTGAGGGGGAGTGATGGACAGACGGAGGAGGGGAGAGTGGGAATAGTGACAGAGACTGGGAGGTGACGGGTGGATCAGGTGAGCGGGAGTGATGGACAGACGGAGGAGGGGAGAGTGGGAATAGTGACAGAGACTGGGAGGTGACGGGTGGATCCAGGTGAGGGGGAGTGATGGACAGACGGAGGAGGGGAGAGTGAGAATAGTGACAGAGACTGGGAGGTGACGGGTGGATCAGGTGAGGGGGAGTGATGGACAGAAGGAGGAGGGGAGAGTGGGAATAGTGACAGAGACTGGGAGGTGATGGGTGGATCAGGTGAGGGGGAGTGACGGACAGACGGAGGAGGGGAGAGTGGGAATAGTGACAGAGACTGGGAGGTGACGGGTGGATCAGGTGAGGGGGAGTGATGGACAGACGGAGGAGGGGAGAGTGGGAATAGTGACAGAGACTGGGAGGTGACGGGTGGATCAGGTGAGGGGGAGTGATGGACAGACGGAGGAAGGGAGAGTGGGAATAGTGACAGAGACTGGGAGGTGACGGGTGGATCAGGTGAGGGGGAGTGATGGACAGACGGAGGAGGGGTGAGTGGGAATAGTGACAGAGACTGGGAGGTGACGGGTGGATCAGGTGAGGGGGAGTGACGGACAGACGGAGGAGGGGAGAGTGGGAATAGTGACAGAGACTGGGAGGTGACGAGTGGATCCAGGTGAGGGGGAGTAATGGACAGACGGAGGAGGGGAGAGTGGGAATAGTGACAGAGACTGGGAGGTGACGAGTGGATCCAGGTGAGGGGGAGTAATGGACAGACAGAGGAGGGGAGAGTGGGAATAGTGACAGAGACTGGGAGGTGACGGGTGGATCAGGTGAGGGGGAGTGACGGACAGACGGAGGAGGGGAGAGTGGGAATAGTGACAGAGACTGGGAGGTGACGGGTGGATCCAGGTGAGGGGGAGTGACGGACAGACGGAGGAGGGGAGAGTGGGAATAGTGACAGAGACTGGGAGGTGATGGGTGGATCCAGGTGAGGGGGAGTGATGGACAGACGGAGGAGGGGAGAGTGGGAATAGTGACAGAGACTGGGAGGTGACGGGTGGATCCAGGTGAGGGGGAGTGACGGACAGACGGAGGAGGGGAGAGTGGGAATAGTGACAGAGACTGGGAGGTGACGGGTGGATCAGGTGAGGGGGAGTGACGGACAGACGGAGGAGGGGAGAGTGGGAATAGTGACAGAGACTGGGAGGTGACGAGTGGATCCAGGTGAGGGGGAGTAATGGACAGACGGAGGAGGGGAGTGTGGGAATAGTGACAGAGACTGGGAGGTGACGGGTGGATCAGGTGAGGGGGAGTGACGGACAGACGGAGGAGGGGAGAGTGGGAATAGTGACAGAGACTGGGAGGTGACGGGTGGATCAGGTGAGGGGGAGTGACGGACAGACGGAGGAGAGGAGAGTGGGAATAGTGACAGAGACTGGGAGGTGACGGGTGGATCAGGTGAGGGGGAGTGACGGACAGAAGGAGGAGGGGAGAGTGGGAATACTGCAGAGACTGGGAGGTGACGGGTGGATCAGGTGAGGGGGAGTGATGGACAGACGGAGGAGGGGAGAGTGGGAATAGTGACAGAGACTGGGAGGTGACGGGTGGATCAGGTGAGTGGGAGTGATTGTCAGACGGAGGAGGGGAGAGTGGGAATAGTGACAGAGACTGGGAGGTGACGGGTGGATCAGGTGAGGGGGAGTGATGGACAGACGGAGGAGGGGAGAGTGGGAATAGTGACAGAGACTGGGAGGTGACGGGTGGATCAGGTGAGGGGGAGTGACGGACAGACGGAGGAGGGGAGAGTGGGAATAGTGACAGAGACTGGGAGGTGACGGGTGGATCAGGTGAGGGGGAGTGACGGACAGACGGAGGAGGGGAGAGTGGGAATAGTGACAGAGACTGGGAGGTGACGGGTGGATCAGGTGAGGGGGAGTGACGGACAGACGGAGGAGAGGAGAGTGGGAATAGTGACAGAGACTGGGAGGTGACGGGTGGATCCAGGTGAGGGGGAGTGACGGACAGACCGAGGAGGGGAGAGTGGGAATAGTGACAGAGACTGGGAGGTGACGGGTGGATCAGGTGAGGGGGAGTGATGGACAGACGGAGGAGGGGAGAGTTGGAATAGTGACAGAGACTGGGAGGTGACGGGTGGATCAGGTGAGGGGGAGTGACGGACAGACGGAGGAGGGGAGAGTGGGAATAGTGACAGAGACTGGGAGGTGACGGGTGGATCCAGGTGAGGGGGAGTGATGGACAGAAGGAGGAGGGGAGAGTGGGAATACTGACAGAGACTGGGAGGTGACGGGTGGATCAGGTGAGGGGGAGTGATGGACAGAAGGAGGAGGGGAGAGTGGGAATACTGACAGAGACTGGGAGGTGATGGGTGGATCAGGTGACGGGGAGTGATGGACAGACGGAGGAGGGGAAAGTGGGAATAGTGACAGAGAATGAGAGGTGACGGGTGGATCAGGTGAGGGGGAGTGATGGACAGACGGAGGAGGGGAGAGTGGGAATAGTGACAGAGACTGGGAGGTGACGGGTGGATCAGGTGAGGGAGAGTGAAGGACAGATGGAGGAGAGGAGAGTGGGAATAGTGACAGAGACTGGGAGGTGACGGGTGGATCAGGTGAGGGGGAGTGACGGACCGACGGAGGAGGGGAGAGTGGGAATACTGACAGAGACTGGGAGGTGACGCGTGGATCAGGTGAGGGGGAGTGATGGACAGACGGAGGAGGGGAGAGTGGGAATAGTGACAGAGACTGGGAGGTGACGGGTGGATCAGGTGAGGGGGAGTGACGGACAGACGGAGGAGGGGAGAGTGGGAATAGTGACAGAGACTGGGAGGTGACGGGTGGATCAGGTGAGGGGGAGTGATGGACAGACGGAGAAGGGGAGAGTGGGAATAGTGACAGAGACTGGGAAGTGATGGGTGGATCAGGTGAGGGGGAGTGATGGACAGACGGAGGAGGGGAGAGTGGGAATAGTGACAGAGACTGGGAGGTGACGGGTGGATCAGGTGAGGGGGAGTGATGGACAGACGGAGGAGAGGAGAGTGGGAATAGTGACAGAGACTGGGACATGACGGGTGGATCAGGTGAGGGGGAGTGACGGACAGACGGAGGAGAGGAGAGTGGGAATAGTGACAGAGACTGGGAGGTGACGGGTGGATCAGGTGAGGGGGAGTGATGGACAGACGGAGGAGGGGAGAGTGGGAATAGTGACAGAGACTGGGAGGTGACGGGTGGATCAGCTGAGGGGGAGTGATGGACAGAGGGAGGAGGGGAGAGTGGGAATAGTGACAGAGACTGGGAGGTGACGGGTGGATCAGGTGAGGGGGAGTGATGGACAGACGGAGGAGGGGAGAGTGGGAATAGTGACAGAGACTGGGAGGTGACGGGTGGATCAGGTGAGGGGGAGTGATGGACAGACGGAGGAGAGGAGAGTGGGAATAGTGACAGAGACTGGGAGGTGACGGGTGGATCAGGTGAGGGGGAGTGAGGGACAGACGGAGGAGGGGAAAGTGGGAATAGTGTCAGGGACTGGGAGGTGACGGGTGGATCAGGTGAGGGGGAGTGATGGACAGACGGAGGAGGGGAGAGTGGGAATAGTAACAGACTGGGAGGTGACGGGTGGATCAGGTGAGGAGGAGTGATGGATAGACGGAGGAGGTGAGAGTGGGAATAGTGACAGAGACTGGGAGGTGACGGGTGGATCCAGGTGAGGGGGAGTGATGGACAGACGGAGGAGGGGAGAGTGGGAATAGTGACAGAGACTGGGAGGTGACGGGTGGATCAGGTGAGGGGGAGTGATGGACAGACGGAGGAGGGGAGAGTGGGAATAGTGACAGAGACTGGGAGGTGACGGGTGGATCAGGTGAGGGGGAGTGATGGACAGATGGAGGAGGGGAGAGTGGGAATAGTGACAGAGACTGGGAGGTGATGGGTGGATCCAGGTGAGGGGGAGTGACGGACAGACGGAGGAGGGGAGAGTGGGAATAGTGACAGAGACTGGGAGGTGACGGGTGGATCAGGTGAGGGGGAGTGATGGACAGACGGAGGAGGGGAAAGTGGGAATAGTGACAGAGACTGGGAGGTGACGGGTGGATCAGGTGAGGGGGAGTGATGGACAGACGGAGGAGGGGAGAGTGGGAATAGTGACAGAGACTGGGAGGTGACGGGTGCATCAGGTGAGGGAGAGTGATGGACAGATGGAGGAGAGGAGAGTGGGAATAGTGACAGAGACTGGGAGGTGACGGGTGGATCAGGTGAGGGGGAGTGACGGACAGACGGAGGAGAGGAGAGTGGGAATAGTGACAGAGACTGGGACGTGACGGGTGCATCAGGTGAGGGGGAGTGATGGACAGACGGAGGAGGGGAGAGTGGGAATAGTGACCGAGACTGGGAGGTGACGGGTGGATCCAGGTGGGGGGGAGTGATGGACAGACGGAGGAGGGGAGAGTGGGAATAGTGACAGAGACTGGGAGGTGACGGGTGGATCCAGGTGAGGGGGAGTGATGGACAGACGGAGGAGGGGAGAGTGGGAATAGTGACAGAGACTGGGAGGTGACGGGTGGATCAGGTGAGGGGGAGTGATGGACAGACGGAGGAGGGGAGAGTGGGAATAGTGACAGAGACTGGGAGGTGACGGGTGGATCAGGTGAGGGGGAGTGATGGACAGACGGAGGAGGGGAGAGTGGGAATAGTGACAGAGACTGGGAGGTGACGGGTGGATCAGGTGAGGGGGAGTGACGGACAGACGGAGGAGGGGAGAGTGGGAATAGTGACAGAGACTGGGAGGTGACGGGTGGATCAGGTGAGGGGGAGTGATGGACAGACGGAGGAAGGGAGAGTGGGAATAGTGATTGAGACTGGGAGGTGACGGGTGGATCAGGTGAGGGGGAGTGATGGACAGACGGAGGAGGGGAGAGTGGGAATAGTGACAGAGACTGGGAGGTGACGGGTGGATCAGCTGAGGGGGAGTGATGGACAGACGGAGGAGGGGAGAGTGGGAATAGTGACAGAGACTGGGAGGTGACGGGTGGATCCAGGTGAGGGGGAGTGACGGACAGACGGAGGAGGGGAGAGTGGGAATAGTGACAGAGACTGGGGGGTGACGGGTGGATTAGGTGAGGGGGAGTGATGGACAGACGGAGGAGGGGAGAGTGGGAATAGTGACAGAGACTGGGAGGTGATGGGTGGATCAGGTGAGGTGGAGTGACGGACAGACGGAGGAGGGGAGAGTGGGAATAGTGACAGAGACTGGGAGGTGACGGGTGGATCAGGTGAGGGGGAGTGATGGACAGACTGAGGAGGGGAGAGTGGGAATAGGGACGGGTCTATGCCTCATAATCTTATACAACTCCATTGTCACCTCTCATCCAATTCTCTCAGCTCTCTCTGACTCTATTATCCCCCTCTCTCTATTACATCTCTCTCCTGTCTGAAAGCCCCCCTACAGTTTTTCCTCCCTTTCCCTCTTTTCCTTCCCTCTCTGCTTTTCACCCAACTCCCCCTCCGTCTCACCATTTCTTCTTTTTCTCCCTGCCTCTTCTCTCTTTCTCTCTCATCCCCCCCTCTCTCGCTCACCCCTCCATCTCTTCTCAATCTCAGTGCGAAGAGAAGAGAGCCTGCCCAACCTATCTCGGGTAGACCTGCTCTGCGACACATGTGACGTGAGGAAATCCTGTCAGAATCCCAGCAGTCGGCATTCTCCAGTTGTGAGATACTTTGCCACTGTTAAGGTGTGCTTTTGGCTCACACCCTGGATTTCCTGTACTCCCTGTCCCTGCCAGCCGCTCAGCCTGTCGGTGTCAGCCGTCCGATGGATGAACTGATGGGCCTCACTTCAGCCGGGACACGAGATTTTATTGCACAAAGCCACAGGACCTGTTGCTGTCTGAGGGAATAACGGGAAGGAGCACGCTGCAGTGGAGGGTGGGGTGGGAGAGGGAGGTAACGAAGCCACCCTGGCTTTCTCAAGTGGCTGGAATTGTCCTGATGTTGTCACTGGGAGCTCGCCGCACCCTTGGCGAGAACTTCTGGGCTGGACATCCACCGTGGGCTTCAGTTCTTTCAGAACTCTCTCCTTTTCCTCCTGTTTCCGTCTCTCCCTCTTGCACTCCTCTCTCTCTCTCTTCCTCTCTTTCTCTCTCTCCTGCTCCTTCCTCCTTCCCTTGCCCCATCTCTGCCACCCCCTCGCTCTCTCGCTCTCCTAGTCCCCGGGCCACTAACACAACCAGGCTCAACTCTTCCCTGTGCGAATTGTCGTCATTCCGTTCAGATTCCCCGCTCCGTTTGCGTCTCTGAGGAATGGGAGTGACCTTGCGTTGGCTTTTCCCTCGGAGCGGTGAACTGCGGAGCCGCGGTGGGGCGAGAGGGAGGGTGCCTGGTGATTACGTTTACCTCCTCTCCCGCTGATCAGGAGAGCAGTGTGATTTTCGGTGTTCGGCACCTGCCTTCATCCGGGGGCTCAGATCTCCGATGTGGACCAGGAGCGGCTCCGGAGCTGCTGGCTGGTATTCCGAGGACTTTGGATTCAGTCACTGTCAAGGTAGAGAGGGATCTGAGTTTTGGGGTTCAGTCACTGTCACTTAGAGAGGGGTTCTGAGTTTTGGGGTTCAGTCACTGTCACTTAGAGAGGGGTTCTGAGTTTTGGGGTTCAGTTTCTCTCTCTTGTAGAGAGTGGTTCTGAGTTTAGGGGTTCAGTGTCTCTCCGCAGAGAAGGGTTCTGAGTTATGGGGTTCAGTCACTGTCTCTGTAGAGAAGCGTTATGTTTTGGGGTTCAGTCACTGATTCTGTAGAGAGGGGATTTGAGTTTTGGGGTTCAGTCTCTCTGTGGAGAGGGGTTATGCATTTTGGAGTTCAGTCACTGTCTCTGTAGAGTGGGGTTCTGAGTTTCGGTGTTCAGCCACTGTCCCTGTAGAGAGGGGTTCTGAGTTTTGGGATTCAGTCACCGTCTCTGCAGAGAAGGGTTCTGAGTTTTGGGGTTCAGCCACTGTCTCTGTAGAGTGGCGGTTTGAGTTTTGGGGTTCAGTCACTGTCTCTGTAGAGTGGGTTTCAGTCATTGTCTCTGTAGAGAGGGGTTTTGAGTTTTGGGGTTCTGTCACTGTCTCTGTACAGAAGGGTTTTGAGTTTTGGGGTTCAATCACTGTCTCTGCAGAGAAGGGTTTTGAGTTTTGGGGTTCAGTTACTGTCTCTGTAGAGAGGGGTTTTGAGTTTTGGGGTTCAGTCACTGTCTCTGTAGAGAGGGATTCAGTCATTGTCTCTGTAGACAGGGGTTTTGAGTTTTGGGGTTCAGTCACTGTCTCTGTAGAGAGGGGTTTTGAGTTTTGGGGTTCGGTCACTGTCTCTGTACAGAAGGGTTTTGAGTTTTGGGGTTCAATCACTGTCTCTGTAGAGAAGGGTTTTGAGTTTTGGGGTTCAGTCACTGTCTCTGTAGAGAGGGGTTTTGAGTTTTGGGGTTCAGTCACTGTCTCTGTAGAGAGGGGTTTTGAGTTTTGGGGTTCAGTCACTGTCTCTGTAGAGAGGGGTTTTGAGTTTTGGGGTTCAGTCACTGTCTCTGTAGAGTGGGGTTTTGAGTTTTGGGGTTCAGTCACTGTCTCTGTAGAGTGGGGTTCTGAGTTTTGGGGTTCAGTCACTGTCTCTGTAGAGAGGGATTTTGAGTTTTGGGGTTCAGTCACTGTCTCTGTAGAGAGGGATTTTGAGTTTTGGGGTTCAGTCACTGTCTCTGTAGAGAGGGGTTTTGAGTTTTGGGGTTCAGTCACTGTCTCTGTAGAGAGGGGTTTTGAGTTTTGGGGTTCAGTCACTGTCTCTGTAGAGAGGGATTTTGAGTTTTGGGGTTCAGTCACTGTCTCTGTAGAGAGAGGTTTTGAGTTTTGGCGTTCAGTCACTGTCTCTGTAGAGAGGGGTTCTGAGTTCTGGGGTTCAGTCACTGTCTCTGTCGAGAGGGATTTTGAGTTTTGGGGTTCAGTCACTGTCTCTGTAGAGTGGGGTTCTGAGTTCTGGGGTTCAGTCACTCTTTCAGTGAGATCAGAATTCTCAGGATCTGTTTCCTGAGGAGCAGCAGACCTCTCCGATGGTAAATGGTTTGCATCTTGTGTTCCTGATTTCTGGGATTCAAATTCTTGGGGTTTCGAGCTGTGGGATTGAGATTTCCTCTGCAGTGTGAGGTGTTCATCTTCCTGGGGTTCCGCTGCACCTTTTCGATTGAGGGATTCCAAATCCATCCCCGGACTGACAGTGCTGGGCTTCAGGGATTCAGACCCAATCTCTGGAATGTCAGTGTGGAGTTTCCGGAATCCCGTCCCAGTGTCCAGAGTGACAGCTTGCTGTCTTGGGGAATCCTTCCTTAGTTCCGGAGAGATAATTCTGGATCCGAGCAAATCTGATCCCATTCTCACCTCCGGAGTGACAGTCTGGGATTTTGAGAATTCCTTTCCCATTCCCACAGTGGCAGTTTTGGGTTTATGAGATTCCACTTCCGTTCCCATCTCTGGGGTGACAGTCTGGCTGTTAAGGAATTCCGTTTCCATCTCTGGAGTGTTAGATTCCAATCCCATCCCAGTATTCAGTGCAACAGTTTTGGGTTTCAAGGACACCATCTCACTCTCTGGGATGTCAGTTTGGGGTTCGAGGGGTTATGTTCTCGTATCCGGAGTGTCAGTTTTGGTTTTAAGGGATTCCGTTTCCATCTCGAGAGTGACACTGTTGGATTTCAATGATCCTGTCTCAGTATCCAGAATGTCAGTTTGGAGTTTCAGGGATCCCGTTCCCAACTCCTGAGTAACAGTTGTGATTTTTGGGAATTTCGTTCCCTGTTCTGGAGAGACAGCGTTGGATTTGAGGCATTCTGATCCCATTCCCATCTCTGGAGTGACAGTTTTGGGTTTGAGCGATTCTGATCCCATTCCAGGCTCTGGAATAACAGTCTGGGGTTTGAGAGGTTCCGTCCCAGTCTCCAGACTGACAGCAGTGGGTTTCAGGGATTCCGAATCAGACTGCGGTGTGACAGGTTTGGATGTGAGGAATTCTGATCCCATTCCAGACTCCGGAGTGTCAGGTTTGGATTTGACTGGTTCCGATCCTATTCCAGTCTCTGGAGTGTCAGGATTGGATTTGAGGAATTCTGATCCCATTCCAGACTCTGGAGTGTCAGGTTTGGATTTGACTGGTTCCGATCCTATTCCAGTCTCCGGAGTGTCAGGATTGGATTTGAGGATTTCTGATCCCATTCCAGATTCCAGAGAGACAGGTTTGGATTTGACTGGTTCCGATCCTATTCCAGTCTCTGGAGTGTCAGAATTGGATTTGAGGAATTCTGATCGCATTCCAGACTCCGGAGTGAGTTGTCTGGATTTGAGGGGTTCCAATTCCATTCCGGACTCTGGATAGACAGGTTTGGATTTGAGGATTTCTGATCCCATTCCAGTCTCTGGAGTGACAGGTTTGGATTTGAGGGGTTCCGATTCCACTCCAGACTTTGGAGTGACAGTTTTGGGTTCCAGCACTTGCATCCCAATGTCTGGAATGTCAGTTTGGGATTTGAGGGGTTCCAATCCCATTCCGGACTCTGGAGAGACAGGTTTGGATTTGAGAGATTCCGATCCTATTCCAGTCTCCGGAGTGTCAGGATTGGATTTGAGGAATTCTGATCCCATTCCAAACTCCGGAGTGAGTTGTCTGGATTTGAGCGGTTCTGATCCCATTCCAGAATTTGGAGAGATGGGTTTGGATGTGAGAGATTCCGTTTCGACCTCCGGACTGACAGTGGTGAGTTTCTGAGTTTCTGAATCAGCCTCTGGAGTGACAGGTTTGGATGTGAGTGATTCCAATCCCATTCCAGACTCCAGAGAGACGGGTTTGGATTTGACTGGTTCCGATCCCATTCCAGTCTCCAGAGTGTCAGGATTGGATTTGAGGAATTCTGATCCCATTCCAGACTCCAGAGTGAGTTGTTTGGATTTGTGGGTTTCCAACCCCATTCCGGACTCTGGAGTGTCAGTTTTGGATTTGAGGGGTTCCAATCCCATTCCGGACTCCGGAGAGACAGGTTTTGATTTGAGGGATTCCGATCCCATTCCAGTCTCTGGAATGACAGGTTTGGATGTGAGGGGTTCCGATCCCATTCCAGACTCTGGAGAGACAGGTATGGATTTGAGGATTTCTGATCCCATTCCAGACTCCGGAGTGACAGGTTTGGATGTGAGTGATTCCGATCCCATTCCAGTCTCCGGAGTGACAGGTTTGGATTTGAGTGATTCCGATCCCATTCCAGACTCCGGAGTGACAGGTTTGGATGTGAGTGATTCCGATCCCATTCCAGTCTCCGGAGTGACAGGTTTGGATTTGAGGGGTTCCGATCCCATTCCGGACTTTGGAGTGACAGTTTTGGGTTCCAGCACTTGCATCCCAATGTCCGGAATGTCACTTTGGGATTTGAGGGATTCCAATCCCATTCCAGACTCCGGAGTATCAGGATTGGATTTGATGGGTTCCGATCCCTTCCCAGTCTCCGGAGTGACGTTTTTGGTTTTCAGGGAGTTGGCCTCTCCCTGTGGTGTGACAGTTTTGGGATCGAGGGTTACCAATCCCGCTCCCGCCTCTGGAGTGACAGCTTGGGTTTTAAGGGATTCTGTGTCCATCTTGGATTTCGGGGATGCTGATCCCATCGCTGTCGCCAGCGGGACAGTTCCGGGTTTCAGCGATTCCAACCCCTCCCCAGTTCCCGGAGTGACAGTCTGGGGTTCGGGGGGTTGCCTCCCCGTCTCCGGACTGACAATTTGGGATTCAAGGGATTCCGTGTCCATATCTGGAGGGACTGTTTGGTGTCTGAGGGGCTGCGCAGCTCTCTCCGGAGTGACGGTCTGGGGTATGGGGGGATCGTTTCCCGCTCCTGGAGTGACCGCTTTGGGTTTCAGGGGTCCTGTCCCTCTGCCCGCGGTATCGGCCTTGGGTCTGAGGGAATCTATCGCTCTCTGAGTGATAGTCTTGGGAGGCGCGGACCGAGCTGCTTGGTGCGCGGTGAGTTTTACCGGCGCGTTCTCCGGACCCCTCCCCGCCTCTGGTGCGACGGGCGCAGGAAACGGGGTTCTGGGGTTCGGCTTCTGGGCTTCGGCTGCCCTCCCAGGAACGGCGGCGTTGGGACCTTGCGCTGCCCGCCTCATTTCCGGGGGCTCACGCTCCCCCGACCAGCAGCCGGGGTGTTTTGGGAGTCTCTTGCCTTGCGGCTGGCTGCTGGTAGAACCTGTGTCCTTGTCCTGGTGGTCCGAGGTCATGGGGAATCGGCCGAGGTTGGTCTTTCTCGGGGTTTGCTTGTGCTTGCGGGCTCGCTCGGGCGAGGCTTGATGCTGCACGGGAGCGAGGCGCAGGACCTGAGGTGAAATCTCCAGAGGACGAAGATCAGGGAGCCAGTCCAGTGCCTTGTCTTGGCGCTGGAGCCCCCTGTACTGTGCTGGTGTCCCCGCCATGGGATCCAGGAGGACTTCAGGAAGATCTTTCTTGGACGTGGCCTTTGCTTCCAGCGGCTCCTCCTCTTCGCCCGTGCCCTCGGGGACGGACCGTAGCTTCATCTTAATCCTCCTCCCGTCCGGTACCGCCGCAACGATGCCAGGTGCAGTCTCTGTCAAGAAGAAGAAAAAAAATTAACAAAATACCTATTGACTTCTGCAGATTAAAGTACTGTATCCTGACCGGTTGTATTAAGGTCTGGAACGGCAATTCAAATGCACAGGATCACGAGAGGATGCAGCCCGGTACATCACGGTCACGTCCCTCCCCACCGGTCGTATCTACAGGAGGGGCTGTTTCAGGAGGGCAGCGTCCACCATCAAACATCCCCACCATCAAACATCTCCACCGTCAAACATCCTCACCGTCAAACATCTCCACCGTCAAACATCCCCACTGTCAAAAATCTCCACCATCAAACATCCCCACCATCAAACTTCTCCACCATCAAACATCCCCACCGTCAAACACCCTCACCATCAAACTTCTCCACCATCAAACATCCCCACCATCAAACATCCCCACCGTCAAACATCTCCACCATCAAACATCCCCACCGTCAAACATCCCCACTGTCAAACATCTCCACCATCAAACATCCCCACCATCAAACTTCTCCACCATCAAACATCCCCACCGTCAAACACACTCACCATCAAACTTCTCCACCATCAAACATCCCCACCATCAAACTTCTCCACCATCAAACATCCCCACCATCAAACATCCCCACCGTCAAACACCCTCACCATCAAACTTCTCCACCGTCAAACATCCCCACCATCAAACTTCTCCACCATCAAACATCTCCACCATCAAACATCCCCACCATCAAACATCCCTACTGTCAAACAACATCCCCACCGTCAAACATCCCCACCGTCAAACATCTCCAACGTCAAACATCCCCACCATCAAACATCTCCACCATCAAACATCTCCATCATCAAACATCTCCAACGTCAAACATCCCCACCATCAAACTTCTCCACCATCAAACATCCCCACCTTCAAACATCCCCACCGTCAAACATCCCCACCGTCAAACACCCTCACCATCAAACTTCTCCACCATCAAACATCCCCACCATCAAACTTCTCCACCATGAAACATCTCCACCATCAAACATCCCCACCATCAAACATCCCTACCGTCAAACAACATCCCCACCGTCAAACATCTCCACAATCAAACATCTCCACCATCAAACTTCTCCACCGTCAAACATCCCCACCGTCAAACATCCCCACCGTCAAACTTTTCCACCATTAAACATCCCCACCATCAAACATCCCCACCATCAAACATCCCCACCATCAAACATCTCCATCGTCAAACATCTCCACCGTCAAACATCCCCACCGTCAAACTTTTCCACCATCAAACATCCCCACCATCAAACATCTCCACCATCAAACTTTTCCACCATCAAACATCCCCACCATCAAACATCTCCACCATCAAACTTCTCCACCATCAAACATCTCCACCATCAAACATCCCCACCGTCAAACACCCTCATCATCAAACATCCCCACCGTGAAACATTCCCACCATCAAACATCCCCACCGTCAAACACCCTCACCATCAAACATCCCCACCATCAAACATCCCCACAGTCAAACATCCCCACCGTGAAACACCCTCACCATCAAACATCCCCACCGTCAAACATCCCCACCGTCAAACACCCTCACAATCAAACATCTCCACCATCAAACATCTCAACCGTCAAACATCCCCACCGTGAAACATCTCCACCATCAAACATCCCCACCGTCAAACATCTCCACCATCAAACATCTCCACCATCAAACATCCCCACCGTCAAACTTTTCCACCATCAAACATCCCCACCATCAAACATCTCCACCATCAAACATCTCCACCATCAAACATCCCCATCATCAAACATCTCCACCATCAAACTTCTCCACCATCAAACTTCTCCACCATCAAACATCTCCACCATCAAACATCCCCACCGTCAAACACCCTCATCATCAAACATCCCCACAGTCAAACATCCCCACCGTGAAACATCCCAACCGTGAAACACCCTCACCATCAAACATCCCCACCGTCAAACATCCCCACAGTCAAACATCCCCACCGTCAAACACCATCACAATCAAACATCTCCACCATCAAACATCTCCACCGTCAAACATCTCCACCATCAAACATCTCCACCATCAAGCATCCCCACCGTGAAACATCTCCACCATCAAACATCCCCACCGTCAAACATCTCCACCATCAAACATCTCCACCATCAAACATCTCCACCGTCAAACATCCCCACCATCAAACATTCCCACTGTCAAACATCTCCACCATCAAACATCTCCACCGCCAAACATCCCCACCGTCAAACATCCCCACCGTCAAACATCCCCACCATCAAACATCTCTACCATCAAACATCCCCACCATCAAACATCCCCACCATCAAACTTCTCCACCATCAAACATTTCCACCATCAAACATCTCCACCATCAAAAACCCTCACCGTCAAACATCTCCACCATCAAACATCTCCACAGTCAAGCATCTCCACCATCAAACATCTCCACCATCAAACATCTCCACCATCTAACATCCCCACCGTCAAACTTCCCCACCGTCAAACTTCTCCACCATCAAACATCCCCACCGTCAAACATCCCCACCGTCAAACACCCTCACAATCAAACATCTCCACCATCAAACATCCCCACCATCAAACTTCTCCACCATCAAACATCCCCACCATCAAACTTCTCCACCATCAAACATCCCCACCGTCAAACATCCCCACCGTCAAACTTTTCCACCATCAAACATCCCCACCATCAAACATCTCCACCGTCAAAATTTTCCACCATCAAACATCCCCACCATCAAACATCTCCACCATCAAACATCTCCACCATCAAACATCCCCATCATCAAACATTTCGACCATCAAACTTCTCCACCTTCAAACATCTCCACCATCAAACATCCCCACCGTCAAACACCCTCACCATCAAACATCCCCACCGTGAAACACCCTCACCATCAAACATCCCCACCGTCAAACATCCCCACCGTCAAATATCTCCACCGTCAAACATCTCCACCATCAAACATCTCCACCGTCAATCATCCCCACCGTCAAACATCTCCACCATCAAACATCTCCACCATCAAACATCCCCACTGTGAAACATCCCCACCGTCAAACATCTCTACCATCAAACATCCCCACCATCAAACATCCCCACCGTCAAACTTCTCCACCATCAAACATCCCCACCATCAAACATCTCCACCATCAAACATCCCCACCATCAAACATCTCCACCGTCAAACATCTCCACAGTCAAACATCTCCACCATCAAACATCTCCACCGTCAAACACCCTCACCATCAAACATCCCCACCGTGAAACACCCTCACCATCAAACATCCCCACCGTCAAACATCCCCACCGTCAAATATCTCCACCGTCAAACATCTCCACCATCAAACATCTCCACCGTCAATCATCCCCACCGTCAAACATCTCCACCATCAAACATCCCCACCATCAAACATCCCCACCGTGAAACATCCCCACCGTGAAACATCCCCACCGTGAAACACCCTCACCATCAAACATCCCCACCATCAAACATCCCCACCGTCAAACATCCCCACCGTCAAACACCCTCACAATCAAACATGTCCACCATCAAACATCTCCACCGTCAAACATCCCCACCGTGAAACATCTCCACCAACAAACATCTCCACCATCAAACATCCCCACCGTGAAACATCTCCACCATCAAACATCCCCACCGTCAAACATCTCCACCATCAAACATCTCCACCATCAAACATCCTCACCGTCAAACATCCCCACCGTCAAACATCCCCACCGTCAAACATCCCCACAGTCAAACATCCCCACCGTCAAACTTCCCCACCGTCAAACTTCTCCACCGTCAAACTTCTCCACCATCAAACATCCCCACCGTCAAACATCCCTACCGTCAAACATCCCCACCGACAAACACCCTCACCATCAAACTTCTCCACCATCAAACATCCCCACCATCAAACTTCACCACCATCAAACATCCCCACCATCAAACATCCCCACCATCAAACATCTCCACCATCAAACATCTCCACAGTCAAACATCTCCACCATCAAACATCTCCACCGTCAAACATCTGCACCGTCAAACATCCCCACCGTCAAACTTCCCCACCGTCAAACTTCTCCACCATCAAACATCCCCACCGTCAAACATCCCCACCGTCAAACATCCCCACCGTCAAACACCCTCACCATCAAACTTCTCCACCATCAAACATCCCCACCATCAAACTTCACCACCATCAAACATCCCCACCATCAAACATCCCTACCGTCAAACAACATCTCCACCGTCAAACATCTCCACCATCAAACATCTCCACCGTCAAACATCCCCACCGTCAAACATCTCCACTATCAAACATCTCCACCGTCAAACATCTCCACCATCAAACATCCCCACCGTCAGACATCCCCACCGTCAAACATCCCCACTGTGAAACATCCCCACCGTCAAACATCTCTACCATCAAACATCCCCACCATCAAACATCCCCACCATCAAACTTCACCACCATCAAACATCCCCACCATCAAACATCCCTACCGTCAAACAACATCCCCACCGTCAAGCATCTCCACCGTCAAACATCCCCACCGTGAAACATCTCCACTATCAAACATCTCCACCGTCAAACATCTCCACCATCAAACATCTCCACCATCAAACATCTCCACCGTCAAACATCCCCACTGTGAAACATCCCCACCGTCAAACATCTCTACCATCAAACATCCCCACCATCAAACATCCCCACCGTCAAACTTCTCCACCATCAAACATCCCCACCATCAAACATCTCCACCATCAAACATCCCCACCATCAAACATCTCCACCTTCAAACATCTCCACAGTCAAACATCTCCACCATCAAACATCTCCACCGTCAAACACCCTCACCATCAAACTTCTGCACCATCAAACATCTCCACCATCAAACATCCCTACCGTGAAACTTCTCCACCATCAAACATCCCCACCATCAAACATCTCCACCATCAAACATCCCCACCATCAAACATCTCCACCATCAAACATCTCCACCGTCAAACACCCTCACCATCAAACATCCCCACCGTGAAACATTCCCACCATCAAACATCTCCACCGTCAAATATCTCCACCATCAAACATCTCCACCATCAAACATCTCCACAGTCAAACATCTCCGCCATCAAACATCTCCACCATCAAACATCTCCACTATCAAACATCCCCACCGTCAAACTTCCCCACCTTCAAACTTCTCCACCATCAAACATCCCCACCGTCAAACATCCCCACCGTCAAACACCATCACCATCAAACTTCTCCACCATCAAACATCTCCACCATCAAATATCCCCACCGTGAAACATCCCCACCATCAAACATCTCCACCATCAAACATCTCCACCGTCAAACATCTCCACCATCAAACATCTCCACCATCAAACATCCCCACCGTGAAAAATCCCCACCATCAAACATCCCCAACGTCAAACATCCCCACCGTCAAACTTTCCCACCATCAAACATCTCCACCATCAAACATCTTCACCATCAAACATCTTCACCATCAAACATCTTCACCGTCAAACATCCCCACCATCAAATATCTCCACCATCAAACATCTCCACCGTCAAACATCCCCACCGTGAAAAATCCCCACCATCAAACATCCCCAACGTCAAACATCCCCACCGTCAAACTTTCCCACCATCAAACATCTCCACCATCAAACATCTTCACCATCAAACATCTTCACCATCAAACATCTTCACCGTCAAACATCCCCACCATCAAATATCTCCACCATCAAACATCTCCACCGTCAAACATCCCCACCGTGAAAAATCCCCACCATCAAACATCCCCAACGTCAAACATCCCCACCGTCAAACTTTCCCACCATCAAACATCTCCACCATCAAACATCTTCACCATCAAACATCTTCACCATCAAACATCTTCACCGTCAAACATCCCCACCATCAAATATCTCCACCATCAAACATCTCCACCGTCAAACATCCCTACCGTCAAACTTCCCCACCATCAAACATCTCCACCATCAAACTTCCCTACCGTTAAACATCTCCTCATGCAAACATCCCCACCATCAAACATCTCCACCGTCAAACATCTCCACCGTCAAACATCCCCACCGTCAAACATCTCCACTGTCAAACATCTCCACCATCAAACATCCCCACCATCAAACATCCCTACCGTTAAACATCTCCACATGCAAACATCCCCACCATCAAACATCTCCACCGTCAAACATCTCCACCGTCAAACATCCCCACCGTCAAACATCTCCACAGTCATCACCACCTCAGTCAATGCTCCCTCTGTGTTTTTTTTTACACAGCTGCAAGGACCAGACATCACCCGGTGCAGGAATTTTTGAAACTGAGCAGCATTTAAAATATTTTTTTCATTATAAAATGTAAACTAATAATATTTAGAATGAAAATTGAAAAATCACATGTTTGATTTTGTTGAGGAATTGAAGGGTGTAATGAAGTACAGAACAACAAAGCAAATGATCCACTTTTCGTAAACGTTTTCTCTTCTGTCTTCATTCCAACTGCGTAGTGAAAAAGGCGATGTGTGCAGGAGCATTTCAGTTACTGTGTGGCTGTGAACCCGCAAAACTGAGAGGGAATGCTGGCCTGAGTATAGCAACCTGTGATCACCTTCCACTAGAATAGACTTTGTGTTCAAATTGTGTGATTGTACAACATGCAGACAATTGATGTAAAATGAATGTTTTTGTTCTTTACAAAAGTTTTTGTTGCACTTGTGCATCTGACAAAGAACCGCATTTTCACTCTCACTTCGATCGTGATGCAAACACTGATAAGGAAAAAAATGCACAACAGGTCAGTCAGCAACTACATAGGAATGAGGGGGAGTGATGGACAGACGGAGGAGGGGAGAGCAGGTATAGTGACAGAGACTGGGAGGTGACGGGTGGATCAGGTGAGGGGGAGTGATGGACAGACGGAGGAGGGGAGAGTGGGAATAGTGACAGAGACTGGGAGGTGACGGGTGGATCAGGTGAGGGGGAGTGATGGACAGACGGAGGAGGGGAGAGTGGGAATAGTGACAGAGACTGGGAGGTGACGGGTGGATCAGGTGAGGGGGAGTGATGGACAGACGGAGGAGGGGAGAGTGGGAATAGTGACAGAGACTGGGAGGTGACGGGTGGATCAGGTGAGGGGGAGTGATGGACAGACGGAGGAGGGGAGAGTGGGAATAGTGACAGAGACTGGGAGGTGACGGGTGGATCAGGTGAGGGGGAGTGATGGACAGACGGAGGAGGGGAGAGTGGGAATAGTGACAGAGACTGGGAGGTGACGGGTGGATCAGGTGAGGGGGAGTGATGGACAGACGGAGGAGGGGAGAGTGGGAATAGTGACAGAGACTGGGAGGTGACGGGTGGATCAGGTGAGGGGGAGTGATGGACAGACGGAGGAGGGGAGAGTGGGAATAGTGACAGAGACTGGGAGGTGACGGGTGGATCAGGTGAGGGGGAGTGATGGACAGACGGAGGAGGGGAGAGTGGGAATAGTGACAGAGACTGGGAGGTGACGGGTGGATCAGGTGAGGGGGAGTGACGGACAGACGGAGGAGGGGAGAGTGGGAATAGTGACAGAGACTGGGAGGTGACGGGTGGATCAGGTGAGGGGGAGTGATGGACAGACGGAGGAGGGGAGAGTGGGAATAGTGACAGAGACTGGGAGGTGACGGGTGGATCAGGTGAGGGGGAGTGATGGACAGACGGAGGAGGGGAGAGTGGGAATAGTGACAGAGACTGGGAGGTGACGGGTGGATCAGGTGAGGGGGAGTGATGGACAGACGGAGGAGGGGAGAGTGGGAATAGTGACAGAGACTGGGAGGTGACGGGTGGATCCAGGTGAGGGGGAGTGATGGACAGACGGAGGAGGGGAGAGTGGGAATAGTGACAGAGACTGGGAGGTGACGGGTGGATCAGGTGAGGGGGAGTGATGGACAGACGGAGGAGGGGAGAGTGGGAATAGTGACAGAGACTGGGAGGTGACGGGTGGATCCAGGTGAGGGGAGTGATGGACAGACGGAGGAGGGGAGAGTGGGAATAGTGACAGAGACTGGGAGGTGACGGGTGGATCAGGTGAGGGGGAGTGATGGACAGACGGAGGAGGGGAGAGTGGGAATAGTGACAGAGACTGGGAGGTGACGGGTGGATCAGGTGAGGGGGAGTGATGGACAGACGGAGGAGGGGAGAGTGGGAATAGTGACAGAGACTGGGAGGTGACGGGTGGATCAGGTGAGGGGGAGTGATGGACAGACGGAGGAGGGGAGAGTGGGAATAGTGACAGAGACTGGGAGGTGACGGGTGGATCAGGTGAGGGGGAGTGATGGACAGACGGAGGAGGGGAGAGTGGGAATAGTGACAGAGACTGGGAGGTGACGGGTGGATCAGGTGAGGGGGAGTGATGGACAGACGGAGGAGGGGAGAGTGGGAATAGTGACAGAGACTGGGAGGTGACGGGTGGATCAGGTGAGGGGGAGTGATGGACAGACGGAGGAGGGGAGAGTGGGAATAGTGACAGAGACTGGGAGGTGACGGGTGGATCAGGTGAGGGGGAGTGATGGACAGACGGAGGAGGGGAGAGTGGGAATAGTGACAGAGACTGGGAGGTGACGGGTGGATCAGGTGAGGGGGAGTGATGGACAGACGGAGGAGGGGAGAGTGGGAATAGTGACAGAGACTGGGAGGTGACGGGTGGATCAGGTGAGGGGGAGTGATGGACAGACGGAGGAGGGGAGAGTGGGAATAGTGACAGAGACTGGGAGGTGACGGGTGGATCAGGTGAGGGGGAGTGATGGACAGACGGAGGAGGGGAGAGTGGGAATAGTGACAGAGACTGGGAGGTGACGGGTGGATCAGGTGAGGGGGAGTGATGGACAGACGGAGGAGGGGAGAGTGGGAATAGTGACAGAGACTGGGAGGTGACGGGTGGATCAGGTGAGGGGGAGTGATGGACAGACGGAGGAGGGGAGAGTGGGAATAGTGACAGAGACTGGGAGGTGACGGGTGGATCAGGTGAGGGGGAGTGATGGACAGACGGAGGAGGGGAGAGTGGGAATAGTGACAGAGACTGGGAGGTGACGGGTGGATCAGGTGAGGGGGAGTGATGGACAGACGGAGGAGGGGAGAGTGGGAATAGTGACAGAGACTGGGAGGTGACGGGTGGATCAGGTGAGGGGGAGTGATGGACAGACGGAGGAGGGGAGAGTGGGAATAGTGACAGAGACTGGGAGGTGACGGGTGGATCAGGTGAGGGGGAGTGAGGACAGACGGAGGAGGGGAGAGTGGGAATAGTGACAGAGACTGGGAGGTGACGGGTGGATCAGGTGAGGGGGAGTGATGGACAGACGGAGGAGGGGAGAGTGGGAATAGTGACAGAGACTGGGAGGTGACGGGTGGATCCAGGTGAGGGGAGTGGGGAGTGACGGACAGACGGAGGAGGGGAGAGTGGGAATAGTGACAGAGACTGGGAGGTGACGGGTGGATCAGGTGAGGGGGAGTGATGGACAGACGGAGGAGGGGAGAGTGGGAATAGTGACAGAGACTGGGAGGTGACGGGTGGATCAGGTGAGGGGGAGTGATGGACAGACGGAGGAGGGGAGAGTGGGAATAGTGACAGAGACTGGGAGGTGACGGGTGGATCAGGTGAGGGGGAGTGATGGACAGACGGAGGAGGGGAGAGTGGGAATAGTGACAGAGACTGGGAGGTGACGGGTGGATCAGGTGAGGGGGAGTGATGGACAGACGGAGGAGGGGAGAGTGGGAATAGTGACAGAGACTGGGAGGTGACGGGTGGATCCAGGTGAGGGGGAGTGACGGACAGACGGAGGAGGGGAGAGTGGGAATAGTGACAGAGACTGGGAGGTGACGGGTGGATCAGGTGAGGGGGAGTGATGGACAGACGGAGGAGGGGAGAGTGGGAATAGTGACAGAGACTGGGAGGTGACGGGTGGATCCAGGTGAGGGGGAGTGATGGACAGACGGAGGAGGGGAGAGTGGGAATAGTGACAGAGACTGGGAGGTGACGGGTGGATCAGGTGAGGGGGAGTGATGGACAGACGGAGGAGGGGAGAGTGGGAATAGTGACAGAGACTGGGAGGTGACGGGTGGATCCAGGTGAGGGGGAGTGATGGACAGACGGAGGAGGGGAGAGTGGGAATAGTGACAGAGACTGGGAGGTGACGGGTGGATCCAGGTGAGGGGGAGTGATGGACAGACGGAGGAGGGGAGAGTGGGAATAGTGACAGAGACTGGGAGGTGACGGGTGGATCAGGTGAGGCGGAGTGATGGACAGACGGAGGAGGTGAGAGTGGGAATAGTGACAGAGACAGGGAGGTGACGGGTGGATCAGGTGAGGAGGAGTGATGGACAGACGGAGGAGGGGAGAGTGGGAATAGTGACAGAGACTGGGAGGTGATGGGTGGATCCAGCTGAGGGGGAGTGACGGACGGACGGACGGAGGAGGGGAGAGTGGGAATAGTGACAGAAACTGGGAGGTGACGGGTGGATCCAGGTGAGGGGGAGTGATGGACAGACGGAGGAGGGGAGAGTGGGAATAGTGACAGAGACTGGGAGGTGACGGGTGGTTCAGGTGAGGGGGAGTGATTGACAGACGGAGCAGAGGAGAGTGGGAATAGTGACAGAGACTGGGAGGTGATGGGTGGATGCAGCTGAGGGGGAGTGACGGACGGACGGACGGAGGAGAGGATAGTGGGAATAGTGACAGGGACTGGGAGGTGACGGGTGGATCAGGTGAGGAGGAGTGATGGACAGACGGAGGAGGGGAGAGTGGGAATAGTGACAGAGACTGGGAGGTGACGGGTGGATCAGGTGAGGGGGAGTGATGGACAGACGGAGGAGGGGAGAGTGGGAATAGTGACAGAGACTGGGAGGTGACGGGTGGATCAGGTGAGGGGGAGTGATGGACAGACGGAGGAGGGGAGAGTGGGAATAGTGACAGAGACTGGGAGGTGACGGGTGGATCAGGTGAGGGGGAGTGATGGACAGACGGAGGAGGGGAGAGTGGGAATAGTGACAGAGACTGGGAGGTGACGGGTGGATCAGGTGAGGGGGAGTGATGGACAGACGGAGGAGGGGAGAGTGGGAATAGTGACAGAGACTGGGAGGTGACGGGTGGATCCAGGTGAGGGGGAGTGATGGACAGACGGAGGAGGGGAGAGTGGGAATAGTGACAGAGACTGGGAGGTGACGGGTGGATCAGGTGAGGGGGAGTGATGGACAGACGGAGGAGGGGAGAGTGGGAATAGTGACAGAGACTGGGAGGTGACGGGTGGATCCAGGTGAGGGGGAGTGATGGACAGACGGAGGAGGGGAGAGTGGGAATAGTGACAGAGACTGGGAGGTGACGGGTGGATCCAGGTGAGGGGGAGTGACGGACAGACGGAGGAGGGGAGAGTGGGAATAGTGACAGAGACTGGGAGGTGACGGGTGGATCAGGTGAGGGGGAGTGATGGACAGACGGAGGAGGGGAGAGTGGGAATAGTGACAGAGACTGGGAGGTGACGGGTGGATCAGGTGAGGGGAGTGAGGACAGACGGAGGAGGGGAGAGTGGGAATAGTGACAGAGACTGGGAGGTGACGGGTGGATCAGGTGAGGGGGAGTGATGGACAGACGGAGGAGGGGAGAGTGGGAATAGTGACAGAGACTGGGAGGTGACGGGTGGATCAGGTGAGGGGGAGTGATGGACAGACGGAGGAGGGGAGAGTGGGAATAGTGACAGAGACTGGGAGGTGACGGGTGGATCAGGTGAGGGGGAGTGATGGACAGACGGAGGAGGGGAGAGTGGGAATAGTGACAGAGACTGGGAGGTGACGGGTGGATCAGGTGAGGGGGAGTGATGGACAGACGGAGGAGGGGAGAGTGGGAATAGTGACAGAGACTGGGAGGTGACGGGTGGATCAGGTGAGGGGGAGTGATGGACAGACGGAGGAGGGGAGAGTGGGAATAGTGACAGAGACTGGGAGGTGACGGGTGGATCAGGTGAGGGGGAGTGATGGACAGACGGAGGAGGGGAGAGTGGGAATAGTGACAGAGACTGGGAGGTGACGGGTGGATCAGGTGAGGGGGAGTGATGGACAGACGGAGGAGGGGAGAGTGGGAATAGTGACAGAGACTGGGAGGTGACGGGTGGATCCAGGTGAGGGGGAGTGATGGACAGACGGAGGAGGGGAGAGTGGGAATAGTGACAGAGACTGGGAGGTGATGGGTGGATCAGGTGAGGGGGAGTGATGGACAGACGGAAGAGGGGAGAGTGGGAATAGTGACAGAGACTGGGAGGTGACGGGTGGATCAGGTGAGGGGGAGTGAGGACAGACGGAGGAGGGGAGAGTGGGAATAGTGACAGAGACTGGGAGGTGACGGGTGGATCAGGTGAGGGGGAGTGATGGACAGACGGAGGAGGGGAGAGTGGGAATAGTGACAGAGACTGGGAGGTGACGGGTGGATCAGGTGAGGGGGAGGATGGACAGACGGAGGAGGGGAGAGTGGGAATAGTGACAGAGACTGGGAGGTGACGGGTGGATCAGGTGAGGGGGAGTGATGGACAGACGGAGGAGGGGAGAGTGGGAATAGTGACAGAGACTGGGAGGTGACGGGTGGATCAGGTGAGGGGGAGTGATGGACAGACGGAGGAGGGGAGAGTGGGAATAGTGACAGAGACTGGGAGGTGACGGGTGGATCAGGTGAGGGGGAGTGATGGACAGACGGAGGAGGGGAGAGTGGGAATAGTGACAGAGACTGGGAGGTGACGGGTGGATCAGGTGAGGGGGAGTGATGGACAGACGGAGGAGGGGAGAGTGGGAATAGTGACAGAGACTGGGAGGTGACGGGTGGATCAGGTGAGGGGGAGTGATGGACAGACGGAGGAGGGGAGAGTGGGAATAGTGACAGAGACTGGGAGGTGACGGGTGGATCCAGGTGAGGGGGAGTGATGGACAGACGGAGGAGGGGAGAGTGGGAATAGTGACAGAGACTGGGAGGTGACGGGTGGATCAGGTGAGGGGGAGTGATGGACAGACGGAGGAGGGGAGAGTGGGAATAGTGACAGAGACTGGGAGGTGACGGGTGGATCAGGTGAGGGGGAGTGATGGACAGACGGAGGAGGGGAGAGTGGGAATAGTGACAGAGACTGGGAGGTGACGGGTGGATCAGGTGAGGGGGAGTGATGGACAGACGGAGGAGGGGAGAGTGGGAATAGTGACAGAGACTGGGAGGTGACGGGTGGATCCAGGTGAGGGGGAGTGATGGACAGACGGAGGAGGGGAGAGTGGGAATAGTGACAGAGACTGGGAGGTGACGGGTGGATCAGGTGAGGGGGAGTGATGGACAGACGGAGGAGGGGAGAGTGGGAATAGTGACAGAGACTGGGAGGTGACGGGTGGATCAGGTGAGGGGGAGTGATGGACAGACGGAGGAGGGAGAGTGGGAATAGTGACAGAGACTGGGAGGTGACGGGTGGATCAGGTGAGGGGGAGTGACGGACAGACGGAGGAGGGGAGAGTGGGAATAGTGACAGAGACTGGGAGGTGACGGGTGGATCCAGGTGAGGGGGAGTGATGGACAGACGGAGGAGGGGAGAGTGGGAATAGTGACAGAGACTGGGAGGTGACGGGTGGATCCAGGTGAGGGGGAGTGATGGACAGACGGAGGAGGGGAGAGTGGGAATAGTGACAGAGGACTGGGAGGTGACGGGTGGATCCAGGTGAGGGGGAGTGATGGACAGACGGAGGAGGGGAGAGTGGGAATAGTGACAGAGACTGGGAGGTGACGGGTGGATCAGGTGAGGGGGAGTGATGGACAGACGGAGGAGGGGAGAGTGGGAATAGTGACAGAGACTGGGAGGTGACGGGTGGATCAGGTGAGGGGGAGTGACGGACAGACGGAGGAGGGGAGAGTGGGAATAGTGACAGAGACTGGGAGGTGACGGGTGGATCAGGTGAGGGGGAGTGACGGACAGACGGAGGAGGGGAGAGTGGGAATAGTGACAGAGACTGGGAGGTGACGGGTGGATCCAGGTGAGGGGGAGTGATGGACAGACGGAGGAGGGGAGAGTGGGAATAGTGACAGAGACTGGGAGGTGACGGGTGGATCCAGGTGAGGGGGAGTGACGGACAGACGGAGGAGGGGAGAGTGGGAATAGTGACAGAGACTGGGAGGTGACGGGTGGATCAGGTGAGGGGGAGTGACGGACAGACGGAGGAGGGGAGAGTGGGAATAGTGACAGAGACTGGGAGGTGACGGGTGGATCCAGGTGAGGGGGAGTGATGGACAGACGGAGGAGGGGAGAGTGGGAATAGTGACAGAGACTGGGAGGTGACGGGTGGATCAGGTGAGGGGGAGTGATGGACAGACGGAGGAGGGGAGAGTGGGAATAGTGACAGAGACTGGGAGGTGACGGGTGGATCAGGTGAGGGGGAGTGATGGACAGACGGAGGAGGGGAGAGTGGGAATAGTGACAGAGACTGGGAGGTGACGGGTGGATCAGGTGAGGGGGAGTGACGGACAGACGGAGGAGGGGAGAGTGGGAATAGTGACAGAGACTGGGAGGTGACGGGTGGATCAGGTGAGGGGGAGTGATGGACAGACGGAGGAGGGGAGAGTGGGAATAGTGACAGAGACTGGGAGGTGACGGGTGGATCAGGTGAGGGGGAGTGATGGACAGACGGAGGAGGGGAGAGTGGGAATAGTGACAGAGACTGGGAGGTGACGGGTGGATCAGGTGAGGGGGAGTGATGGACAGACGGAGGAGGGGAGAGTGGGAATAGTGACAGAGACTGGGAGGTGACGGGTGGATCAGGTGAGGGGGAGTGATGGACAGACGGAGGAGGGGAGAGTGGGAATAGTGACAGAGACTGGGAGGTGACGGGTGGATCCAGGTGAGGGGGAGTGATGGACAGACGGAGGAGGGGAGAGTGGGAATAGTGACAGAGACTGGGAGGTGACGGGTGGATCAGGTGAGGGGGAGTGATGGACAGACGGAGGAGGGGAGAGTGGGAATAGTGACAGAGACTGGGAGGTGACGGGTGGATCAGGTGAGGGGGAGTGACGGACAGACGGAGGAGGGGAGAGTGGGAATAGTGACAGAGACTGGGAGGTGACGGGTGGATCCAGGTGAGGGGGAGTGATGGACAGACGGAGGAGGGGAGAGTGGGAATAGTGACAGAGACTGGGAGGTGACGGGTGGATCAGGTGAGGGGGAGTGATGGACAGACGGAGGAGGGGAGAGTGGGAATAGTGACAGAGACTGGGAGGTGACGGGTGGATCAGGTGAGGGGGAGTGATGGACAGACGGAGGAGGGGAGAGTGGGAATAGTGACAGAGACTGGGAGGTGATGGGTGGATCCAGGTGAGGGGGAGTGACGGACGGACGGACGGAGGAGAGGAGAGTGGGAATAGTGACAGGGACTGGGAGGTGACGGGGGGATCCAGGTGAGGGGGAGTGATGGACAGACGGAGGAGGGGAGAGTGGGAATAGTGACAGAGACTGGGAGGTGACGGGTGGATCAGGTGAGGGGGAGTGATGGACAGACGGAGGAGGGGAGAGTGGGAATAGTGACAGAGACTGGGAGGTGACGGGTGGATCCAGGTGAGGGGGAGTGACGGACGGACGGACGGAGGAGAGGATAGTGGGAATAGTGACAGGGACTGGGAGGTGACGGGGGGTCCAGGTGAGGGGGAGTGATGGACAGACGGAGGAGGGGAGAGTGGGAATAGTGACAGAGACTGGGAGGTGACGGGTGGATCAGGTGAGGGGGAGTGATGGACAGACGGAGGAGGGGAGAGTGGGAATAGTGACAGAGACTGGGAGGTGACGGGTGGATCAGGTGAGGGGGAGTGATGGACAGACGGAGGAGGGGAGAGTGGGAATAGTGACAGAGACTGGGAGGTGACGGGTGGATCAGGTGAGGGGGAGTGATGGACAGACGGAGGAGGGGAGAGTGGGAATAGTGACAGAGACTGGGAGGTGACGGGTGGATCAGGTGAGGGGGAGTGATGGACAGACGGAGGAGGGGAGAGTGGGAATAGTGACAGAGACTGGGAGGTGACGGGTGGATCAGGTGAGGGGAGTGATGGACAGACGGAGGAGGGGAGAGTGGGAATAGTGACAGAGACTGGGAGGTGACGGGTGGATCAGGTGAGGGGGAGTGATGGACAGACGGAGGAGGGGAGAGTGGGAATAGTGACAGAGACTGGGAGGTGACGGGTGGATCAGGTGAGGGGGAGTGATGGACAGACGGAGGAGGGGAGAGTGGGAATAGTGACAGAGACTGGGAGGTGACGGGTGGATCAGGTGAGGGAGAGTGACGGACAGACGGAGGAGGGGAGAGTGGGAATAGTGACAGAGACTGGGAGGTGACGGGTGGATCAGGTGAGGGGGAGTGATGGACAGACGGAGGAGGGGAGAGTGGGAATAGTGACAGAGACTGGGAGGTGACGGGTGGATCAGGTGAGGGGGAGTGATGGACAGACGGAGGAGGGGAGAGTGGGAATAGTGACAGAGACTGGGAGGTGACGGGTGGATCCAGGTGAGGGGGAGTGATGGACAGACGGAGGAGGGGAGAGTGGGAATAGTGACAGAGACTGGGAGGTGACGGGTGGATCAGGTGAGGGGGAGTGATGGACAGACGGAGGAGGGGAGAGTGGGAATAGTGACAGAGACTGGGAGGTGACGGGTGGATCAGGTGAGGGGGAGTGATGGACAGACGGAGGAGGGGAGAGTGGGAATAGTGACAGAGACTGGGAGGTGACGGGTGGATCAGGTGAGGGGGAGTGATGGACAGACGGAGGAGGGGAGAGTGGGAATAGTGACAGAGACTGGGAGGTGACGGGTGGATCAGGTGAGGGGGAGTGATGGACAGACGGAGGAGGGGAGAGTGGGAATAGTGACAGAGACTGGGGTGACGGGTGACGGGTGGATCGGTGAGGGGGAGTGATGGACACGACGGAGGAGGGGAGAGTGGGAATAGTGACAGAGACTGGGAGGTGACGGGTGGATCCAGGTGAAGGGGAGTGATGGACAGACGGAGGAGGGGAGAGTGGGAATAGTGACAGAGACTGCGAGGTGATGGGTGGATCAGGTGAGGGGGAGTGATGGACAGACGGAGGAGGGGAGAGTGGGAATAGTGACAGAGACTGGGAGGTGACGGGTGGATCAGGTGAGGGGGAGTGATGGACAGACGGAGGAGGGGAGAGTGGGAATAGTGACAGAGACTGGGAGGTGACGGGTGGATCAGGTGAGGGGGAGTGATGGACAGACGGAGGAGGGGAGAGTGGGAATAGTGACAGAGACTGGGAGGTGACGGGTGGATCAGGTGAGGGGGAGTGATGGACAGACGGAGGAGGGGAGAGTGGGAATAGTGACAGAGACTGGGAGGTGACGGGTGGATCCAGGTGAGGGGGAGTGATGGACAGACGGAGGAGGGGAGAGTGGGAATAGTGACAGAGATGGGAGGTGACGGGTGGATCAGGTGAGGGGGAGTGATGGACAGACGGAGGAGGGGAGAGTGGGAATAGTGACAGAGACTGGGAGGTGACGGGTGGATCAGGTGAGGGGGAGTGATGGACAGACGGAGGAGGGGAGAGTGGGAATAGTGACAGAGACTGGGAGGTGACGGGTGGATCAGGTGAGGGGGAGTGATGGACAGACGGAGGAGGGGAGAGTGGGAATAGTGACAGAGACTGGGAGGTGACGGGTGGATCAGGTGAGGGGGAGTGATGGACAGACGGAGGAGGGGAGAGTGGGAATAGTGACAGAGACTGGGAGGTGACGGGTGGATCAGGTGAGGGGAGTGACGGACAGACGGAGGAGGGGAGAGTGGGAATAGTGACAGAGACTGGGAGGTGACGGGTGGATCAGGTGAGGGGGAGTGATGGACAGACGAGGAGGGGAGATGGACTGGGAGGTGACGACAGGTGGGGGGAGGGGAGAGTGGGAATAGTGACAGAGACTGGGAGGTGACGGGTGGATCAGGTGAGGGGGAGTGATGGACAGACGGAGGAGGGGAGAGTGGGAATAGTGACAGAGACTGGGAGGTGACGGGTGGATCCAGGTGAGGGGGAGTGATGGACAGACGGAGGAGGGGAGAGTGGGAATAGTGACAGAGACTGGGAGGTGACGGGTGGATCCAGGTGAGGGGGAGTGATGGACAGACGGAGGAGGGGAGAGTGGGAATAGTGACAGAGACTGGGAGGTGACGGGTGGATCAGGAGGGATGAGAGGTGAGGGGGAGTGATGGACAGACGGAGGAGGGGAGAGTGGGAATAGTGACAGAGACTGGGAGGTGACGGGTGGATCCAGGTGAGGGGGAGTGACGGGCAGACGGAGGAGGGGAGAGTGGGAATAGTGACAGAGACTGGGAGGTGACGGGTGGATCAGGTGAGGGGGAGTGATGGACAGACGGAGGAGGGGAGAGTGGGAATAGTGACAGAGACTGGGAGGTGACGGGTGGATCAGGTGAGGGGGAGTGATGGACAGACGGAGGAGGGGAGAGTGGGAATAGTGACAGAGACTGGGAGGTGACGGGTGGATCAGGTGAGGGGGAGTGAGGACAGACGGAGGAGGGGAGAGTGGGAATAGTGACAGAGACTGGGAGGTGACGGGTGGATCAGGTGAGGGGGAGTGATGGACAGACGGAGGAGGGGAGAGTGGGAATAGTGACAGAGACTGGGCGGTGACGGGTGGATCAGGTGAGGGGGAGTGATGGACAGACGGAGGAGGGGAGAGTAGGAATAGTGACAGAGACTGGGAGGTGACGGGTGGATCAGGTGAGGGGGAGTGACGGACAGACGGAGGAGGGGAGAGTGGGAATAGTGACAGAGACTGGGAGGTGACGGGTGGATCCAGGTGAGGGGGAGTGATGGACAGACGGAGGAGGGGAGAGTGGGAATAGTGACAGAGACTGGGAGGTGACGGGTGGATCAGGTGAGGGGGAGTGATGGACAGACGGAGGAGGGGAGAGTGGGAATAGTGACAGAGACTGGGAGGTGACGGGTGGATCCAGGTGAGGGGGAGTGATGGACAGACGGAGGAGGGGAGAGTGGGAATAGTGACAGAGACTGGGAGGTGACGGGTGGATCAGGTGAGGGGGAGTGATGGACAGACGGAGGAGGGGAGAGTGGGAATAGTGACAGAGACTGGGAGGTGACGGGTGGATCCAGGTGAGGGGGAGTGATGGACAGACGGAGGAGGGGAGAGTGGGAATAGTGACAGAGACTGGGAGGTGACGGGTGGATCCAGGTGAGGGGGAGTGACGGACAGACGGAGGAGGGGAGAGTGGGAATAGTGACAGAGACTGGGAGGTGACGGGTGGATCCAGGTGAGGGGGAGTGATGGACAGACGGAGGAGGGGAGAGTGGGAATAGTGACAGAGACTGGGAGGTGACGGGTGGATCAGGTGAGGGGGAGTGATGGACAGACGGAGGAGGGGAGAGTGGGAATAGTGACAGAGACTGGGAGGTGACGGGTGGATCAGGTGAGGGGGAGTGATGGACAGACGGAGGAGGGGAGAGTGGGAATAGTGACAGAGACTGGGAGGTGACGGGTGGATCAGGTGAGGGGGAGTGATGGACAGACGGAGGAGGGGAGAGTGGGAATAGTGACAGAGACTGGGAGGTGACGGGTGGATCAGGTGAGGGGGAGTGATGGACAGACGGAGGAGGGGAGAGTGGGAATAGTGACAGAGACTGGGAGGTGACGGGTGGATCAGGTGAGGGGGAGTGATGGACAGACGGAGGAGGGGAGAGTGGGAATAGTGACAGAGACTGGGAGGTGACGGGTGGATCAGGTGAGGGGGAGTGATGGACAGACGGAGGAGGGGAGAGTGGGAATAGTGACAGAGACTGGGAGGTGACGGGTGGATCCAGGTGAGGGGGAGTGATGGACAGACGGAGGAGGGGAGAGTGGGAATAGTGACAGAGACTGGGAGGTGACGGGTGGATCAGGTGAGGGGGAGTGATGGACAGACGGAGGAGGGGAGAGTGGGAATAGTGACAGAGACTGGGAGGTGACGGGTGGATCAGGTGAGGGGGAGTGATGGACAGACGGAGGAGGGGAGAGTGGGAATAGTGACAGAGACTGGGAGGTGACGGGTGGATCCAGGTGAGGGGGAGTGATGGACAGACGGAGGAGGGGAGAGTGGGAATAGTGACAGAGACTGGGAGGTGACGGGTGGATCAGGTGAGGGGGAGTGATGGACAGACGGAGGAGGGGAGAGTGGGAATAGTGACAGAGACTGGGAGGTGACGGGTGGATCCAGGTGAGGGGGAGTGATGGACAGACGGAGGAGGGGAGAGTGGGAATAGTGACAGAGACTGGGAGGTGACGGGTGGATCAGGTGAGGGGGAGTGATGGACAGACGGAGGAGGGGAGAGTGGGAATAGTGACAGAGACTGGGAGGTGACGGGTGGATCAGGTGAGGGGGAGTGATGGACAGACGGAGGAGGGGAGAGTGGGAATAGTGACAGAGACTGGGAGGTGACGGGTGGATCAGGTGAGGGGGAGTGATGGACAGACGGAGGAGGGGAGAGTGGGAATAGTGACAGAGACTGGGAGGTGACGGGTGGATCAGGTGAGGGGGAGTGATGGACAGACGGAGGAGGGGAGAGTGGGAATAGTGACAGAGACTGGGAGGTGACGGGTGGATCAGGTGAGGGGGAGTGACGGACAGACGGAGGAGGGGAGAGTGGGAATAGTGACAGAGACTGGGAGGTGACGGGTGGATCAGGTGAGGGGGAGTGATGGACAGACGGAGGAGGGGAGAGTGGGAATAGTGACAGAGACTGGGAGGTGACGGGTGGATCAGGTGAGGGGGAGTGATGGACAGACGGAGGAGGGGAGAGTGGGAATAGTGACAGAGACTGGGAGGTGACGGGTGGATCAGGTGAGGGGGAGTGATGGACAGACGGAGGAGGGGAGAGTGGGAATAGTGACAGAGACTGGGAGGTGACGGGTGGATCAGGTGAGGGGGAGTGATGGACAGACGGAGGAGGGGAGAGTGGGAATAGTGACAGAGACTGGGAGGTGACGGGTGGATCAGGTGAGGGGGAGTGATGGACAGACGGAGGAGGGGAGAGTGGGAATAGTGACAGAGACTGGGAGGTGACGGGTGGATCCAGGTGAGGGGGAGTGATGGACAGACGGAGGAGGGGAGAGTGGGAATAGTGACAGAGACTGGGAGGTGACGGGTGGATCAGGTGAGGGGGAGTGATGGACAGACGGAGGAGGGGAGAGTGGGAATAGTGACAGAGACTGGGAGGTGACGGGTGGATCAGGTGAGGGGGAGTGATGGACAGACGGAGGTGATGGAAGAGCAGGTGACGGTGAGGGGGAGTGATGGACAGACGGAGGAGGGGAGAGTGGGAATAGTGACAGAGACTGGGAGGTGACGGGTGGATCAGGTGAGGGGGAGTGATGGACAGACGGAGGAGGGGAGAGTGGGAATAGTGACAGAGACTGGGAGGTGACGGGTGGATCAGGTGAGGGGGAGTGATGGACAGACGGAGGAGGGGAGAGTGGGAATAGTGACAGAGACTGGGAGGTGACGGGTGGATCAGGTGAGGGGGAGTGATGGACAGACGGAGGAGGGGAGAGTGGGAATAGTGACAGAGACTGGGAGGTGACGGGTGGATCAGGTGAGGGGGAGTGATGGACAGACGGAGGAGGGGAGAGTGGGAATAGTGACAGAGACTGGGAGGTGACGGGTGGATCCAGGTGAGGGGGAGTGATGGACAGACGGAGGAGGGGAGAGTGGGAATAGTGACAGAGACTGGGAGGTGACGGGTGGATCAGGTGAGGGGGAGTGATGGACAGACGGAGGAGGGGAGAGTGGGAATAGTGACAGAGACTGGGAGGTGACGGGTGGATCCAGGTGAGGGGGAGTGATGGACAGACGGAGGAGGGGAGAGTGGGAATAGTGACAGAGACTGGGAGGTGAGGGTGGATCAGGTGAGGGGGAGTGATGGACAGACGGAGGAGGGGAGAGTGGGAATAGTGACAGAGACTGGGAGGTGACGGGTGGATCAGGTGAGGGGGAGTGATGGACAGACGGAGGAGGGGAGAGTGGGAATAGTGACAGAGACTGGGAGGTGACGGGTGGATCAGGTGAGGGGGAGTGATGGACAGACGGAGGAGGGGAGAGTGGGAATAGTGACAGAGACTGGGAGGTGACGGGTGGATCAGGTGAGGGGGAGTGATGGACAGACGGAGGAGGGGAGAGTGGGAATAGTGACAGAGACTGGGAGGTGACGGGTGGATCCAGGTGAGGGGGAGTGATGGACAGACGGAGGAGGGGAGAGTGGGAATAGTGACAGAGACTGGGAGGTGACGGGTGGATCAGGTGAGGGGGAGTGATGGACAGACGGAGGAGGGGAGAGTGGGAATAGTGACAGAGACTGGAGGTGAGGGTGGATCAGGTGAGGGGGAGTGATGGACAGACGGAGAGGGGAGAGTGGGATAGTGACAGAGACTGGGAGTGGATCAGGTGAGGGGGAGTGATGGACAGACGGAGGAGGGGAGAGTGGGAATAGTGACAGAGACTGGGAGGTGACGGGTGGATCAGGTGAGGGGGAGTGATGGACAGACGGAGGAGGGGAGAGTGGGAATAGTGACAGAGACTGGGAGGTGACGGGTGGATCAGGTGAGGGGGAGTGATGGACAGACGGAGGAGGGGAGAGTGGGAATAGTGACAGAGACTGGGAGGTGACGGGTGGATCAGGTGAGGGGGAGTGATGGACAGACGGAGGAGGGGAGAGTGGGAATAGTGACAGAGACTGGGAGGTGACGGGTGGATCCAGGTGAGGGGGAGTGATGGACAGACGGAGGAGGGGAGAGTGGGAATAGTGACAGAGACTGGGAGGTGACGGGTGGATCAGGTGAGGGGGAGTGATGGACAGACGGAGGAGGGGAGTGATGGACAGACGGAGGAGGGGAGAGTGGGAATAGTGACAGAGACTGGGAGGTGACGGGTGGATCAGGTGAGGGGGAGTGATGGACAGACGGAGGAGGGGAGAGTGGGAATAGTGACAGAGACTGGGAGGTGACGGGTGGATCAGGTGAGGGGGAGTGATGGACAGACGGAGGAGGGGAGAGTGGGAATAGTGACAGAGACTGGGAGGTGACGGGTGGATCAGGTGAGGGGGAGTGATGGACAGACGGAGGAGGGGAGAGTGGGAATAGTGACAGAGACTGGGAGGTGACGGGTGGATCAGGTGAGGGGGAGTGATGGACAGACGGAGGAGGGGAGAGTGGGAATAGTGACAGAGACTGGGAGGTGACGGGTGGATCAGGTGAGGGGGAGTGATGGACAGACGGAGGAGGGGAGAGTGGGAATAGTGACAGAGACTGGGAGGTGACGGGTGGATCAGGTGAGGGGGAGTGATGGACAGACGGAGGAGGGGAGAGTGGGAATAGTGACAGAGACTGGGAGGTGACGGGTGGATCAGGTGAGGGGGAGTGATGGACAGACGGAGGAGGGGAGAGTGGGAATAGTGACAGAGACTGGGAGGTGACGGGTGGATCAGGTGAGGGGGAGTGATGGACAGACGGAGGAGGGGAGAGTGGGAATAGTGACAGAGACTGGGAGGTGACGGGTGGATCAGGTGAGGGGGAGTGATGGACAGACGGAGGAGGGGAGAGTGGGAATAGTGACAGAGACTGGGAGGTGACGGGTGGATCAGGTGAGGGGGAGTGATGGACAGACGGAGGAGGGGAGAGTGGGAATAGTGACAGAGACTGGGAGGTGACGGGTGGATCAGGTGAGGGGGAGTGATGGACAGACGGAGGAGGGGAGAGTGGGAATAGTGACAGAGACTGGGAGGTGACGGGTGGATCCAGGTGAGGGGGAGTGATGGACAGACGGAGGAGGGGAGAGTGGGAATAGTGACAGAGACTGGGAGGTGACGGGTGGATCAGGTGAGGGGGAGTGATGGACAGACGGAGGAGGGGAGAGTGGGAATAGTGACAGAGACTGGGAGGTGACGGGTGGATCAGGTGAGGGGGAGTGATGGACAGACGGAGGAGGGGAGAGTGGGAATAGTGACAGAGACTGGGAGGTGACGGGTGGATCAGGTGAGGGGGAGTGATGGACAGACGGAGGAGGGGAGAGTGGGAATAGTGACAGAGACTGGGAGGTGACGGGTGGATCAGGTGAGGGGGAGTGATGGACAGACGGAGGAGGGGAGAGTGGGAATAGTGACAGAGACTGGGAGGTGACGGGTGGATCAGGTGAGGGGGAGTGACGGACAGACGGAGGAGGGGAGAGTGGGAATAGTGACAGAGACTGGGAGGTGACGGGTGGATCAGGTGAGGGGGAGTGATGGACAGACGGAGGAGGGGAGAGTGGGAATAGTGACAGAGACTGGGAGGTGACGGGTGGATCAGGTGAGGGGGAGTGATGGACAGACGGAGGAGGGGAGAGTGGGAATAGTGACAGAGACTGGGAGGTGACGGGTGGATCAGGTGAGGGGGAGTGATGGACAGACGGAGGAGGGGAGAGTGGGAATAGTGACAGAGACTGGGAGGTGACGGGTGGATCAGGTGAGGGGGAGTGATGGACAGACGGAGGAGGGGAGAGTGGGAATAGTGACAGAGACTGGGAGGTGACGGGTGGATCAGGTGAGGGGGAGTGATGGACAGACGGAGGAGGGGAGAGTGGGAATAGTGACAGAGACTGGGAGGTGACGGGTGGATCAGGTGAGGGGGAGTGATGGACAGACGGAGGAGGGGAGAGTGGGAATAGTGACAGAGACTGGGAGGTGACGGGTGGATCAGGTGAGGGGGAGTGATGGACAGACGGAGGAGGGGAGAGTGGGAATAGTGACAGAGACTGGGAGGTGACGGGTGGATCCAGGTGAGGGGGAGTGATGGACAGACGGAGGAGGGGAGAGTGGGAATAGTGACAGAGACTGGGAGGTGACGGGTGGATCAGGTGAGGGGGAGTGATGGACAGACGGAGGAGGGGAGAGTGGGAATAGTGACAGAGACTGGGAGGTGACGGGTGGATCAGGTGAGGGGGAGTGATGGACAGACGGAGGAGGGGAGAGTGGGAATAGTGACAGAGACTGGGAGGTGACGGGTGGATCAGGTGAGGGGGAGTGATGGACAGACGGAGGAGGGGAGAGTGGGAATAGTGACAGAGACTGGGAGGTGACGGGTGGATCCAGGTGAGGGGGAGTGATGGACAGACGGAGGAGGGGAGAGTGGGAATAGTGACAGAGACTGGGAGGTGACGGGTGGATCAGGTGAGGGGGAGTGATGGACAGACGGAGGAGGGGAGAGTGGGAATAGTGACAGAGACTGGGAGGTGACGGGTGGATCAGGTGAGGGGGAGTGATGGACAGACGGAGGAGGGGAGAGTGGGAATAGTGACAGAGACTGGGAGGTGACGGGTGGATCAGGTGAGGGGGAGTGATGGACAGACGGAGGAGGGGAGAGTGGGAATAGTGACAGAGACTGGGAGGTGACGGGTGGATCAGGTGAGGGGGAGTGATGGACAGACGGAGGAGGGGAGAGTGGGAATAGTGACAGAGACTGGGAGGTGACGGGTGGATCAGGTGAGGGGGAGTGATGGACAGACGGAGGAGGGGAGAGTGGGAATAGTGACAGAGACTGGGAGGTGACGGGTGGATCAGGTGAGGGGGAGTGATGGACAGACGGAGGAGGGGAGAGTGGGAATAGTGACAGAGACTGGGAGGTGACGGGTGGATCAGGTGAGGGGGAGTGATGGACAGACGGAGGAGGGGAGAGTGGGAATAGTGACAGAGACTGGGAGGTGACGGGTGGATCAGGTGAGGGGGAGTGATGGACAGACGGAGGAGGGGAGAGTGGGAATAGTGACAGAGACTGGGAGGTGACGGGTGGATCAGGTGAGGGGGAGTGATGGACAGACGGAGGAGGGGAGAGTGGGAATAGTGACAGAGACTGGGAGGTGACGGGTGGATCCAGGTGAGGGGGAGTGATGGACAGACGGAGGAGGGGAGAGTGGGAATAGTGACACAGACTGGGAGGTGCCGGTTGTTCCAGGTGAGGGAGAGTGACGGACGGACAGGGGAGAGGAGAGTGGGAATAGTGACAGAGACTGGGAGGTGACGGGTGGATCAGGTGAGGGGGAGTGATGGACAGACGGAGGAGGGGAGAGTGGGAATAGTGACAGAGACTGGGAGGTGACGGGTGGATCAGGTGAGGGGGAGTGATGGACAGACGGAGGAGGGGAGAGTGGGAATAGTGACAGAGACTGGGAGGTGACGGGTGGATCCAGGTGAGGGGGAGTGATGGACAGACGGAGGAGGGGAGAGTGGGAATAGTGACAGAGACTGGGAGGTGACGGGTGGATCAGGTGAGGGGGAGTGATGGACAGACGGAGGAGGGGAGAGTGGGAATAGTGACAGAGACTGGGAGGTGACGGGTGGATCAGGTGAGGGGGAGTGATGGACAGACGGAGGAGGGGAGAGTGGGAATAGTGACAGAGACTGGGAGGTGACGGGTGGATCAGGTGAGGGGGAGTGATGGACAGACGGAGGAGGGGAGAGTGGGAATAGTGACAGAGACAGGGAGGTGACGGGTGGATCCAGGTGAGGGGGAGTGATGGACAGACGGAGGAGGGGAGAGTGGGAATAGTGACAGAGACTGGGAGGTGACGGGTGGATCCAGGTGAGGGGGAGTGATGGACAGACGGAGGAGGGGAGAGTGGGAATAGTGACAGAGACTGGGAGGTGACGGGTGGATCAGGTGAGGGGGAGTGATGGACAGACGGAGGAGGGGAGAGTGGGAATAGTGACAGAGACTGGGAGGTGACGGGTGGATCAGGTGAGGGGGAGTGATGGACAGACGGAGGAGGGGAGAGTGGGAATAGTGACAGAGACTGGGAGGTGACGGGTGGATCCAGGTGAGGGGGAGTGATGGACAGACGGAGGAGGGGAGAGTGGGAATAGTGACAGAGACTGGGAGGTGACGGGTGGATCCAGGTGAGGGGGAGTGACGGACAGACGGAGGAGGGGAGAGTGGGAATAGTGACAGAGACTGGGAGGTGACGGGTGGATCAGGTGAGGGGGAGTGATGGACAGACGGAGGAGGGGAGAGTGGGAATAGTGACAGAGACTGGGAGGTGACGGGTGGATCCAGGTGAGGGGGAGTGACGGACAGACGGAGGAGGGGAGAGTGGGAATAGTGACAGAGACTGGGAGGTGACGGGTGGATCAGGTGAGGGGGAGTGATGGACAGACGGAGGAGGGGAGAGTGGGAATAGTGACAGAGACTGGGAGGTGACGGGTGGATCAGGTGAGGGGGAGTGATGGACAGACGGAGGAGGGGAGAGTGGGAATAGTGACAGAGACTGGGAGGTGACGGGTGGATCAGGTGAGGGGGAGTGATGGACAGACGGAGGAGGGGAGAGTGGGAATAGTGACAGAGACTGGGAGGTGACGGGTGGATCAGGTGAGGGGGAGTGATGGACAGACGGAGGAGGGGAGAGTGGGAATAGTGACAGAGACTGGGAGGTGACGGGTGGATCAGGTGAGGGGGAGTGATGGACAGACGGAGGAGGGGAGAGTGGGAATAGTGACAGAGACTGGGAGGTGACGGGTGGATCCAGGTGAGGGGGAGTGACGGACAGACGGAGGAGGGGAGAGTGGGAATAGTGACAGAGACTGGGAGGTGACGGGTGGATCAGGTGAGGGGGAGTGATGGACAGACGGAGGAGGGGAGAGTGGGAATAGTGACAGAGACTGGGAGGTGACGGGTGGATCAGGTGAGGGGGAGTGATGGACAGACGGAGGAGGGGAGAGTGGGAATAGTGACAGAGACTGGGAGGTGACGGGTGGATCAGGTGAGGGGGTGAGTGATGGACAGACGGAGGAGGGGAGAGTGGGAATAGTGACAGAGACTGGGAGGTGACGGGTGGATCAGGTGAGGGGGAGTGAGGACAGACGGAGGAGGGGAGAGTGGGAATAGTGACAGAGACTGGGAGGTGACGGGTGGATCAGGTGAGGGGGAGTGATGGACAGACGGAGGAGGGGAGAGTGGGAATAGTGACAGAGACTGGGAGGTGACGGGTGGATCAGGTGAGGGGGAGTGATGGACAGACGGAGGAGGGGAGAGTGGGAATAGTGACAGAGACTGGGAGGTGACGGGTGGATCAGGTGAGGGGGAGTGATGGACAGACGGAGGAGGGGAGAGTGGGAATAGTGACAGAGACTGGGAGGTGACGGGTGGATCAGGTGAGGGGGAGTGATGGACAGACGGAGGAGGGGAGAGTGGGAATAGTGACAGAGACTGGGAGGTGACGGGTGGATCAGGTGAGGGGGAGTGATGGACAGACGGAGGAGGGGAGAGTGGGAATAGTGACAGAGACTGGGAGGTGACGGGTGGATCAGGTGAGGGGGAGTGACGGACAGACGGAGGAGGGGAGAGTGGGAATAGTGACAGAGACTGGGAGGTGACGGGTGGATCCAGGTGAGGGGGAGTGATGGACAGACGGAGGAGGGGAGAGTGGGAATAGTGACAGAGACTGGGAGGTGACGGGTGGATCCAGGTGAGGGGGAGTGACGGACAGACGGAGGAGGGGAGAGTGGGAATAGTGACAGAGACTGGGAGGTGACGGGTGGATCAGGTGAGGGGGAGTGATGGACAGACGGAGGAGGGGAGAGTGGGAATAGTGACAGAGACTGGGAGGTGACGGGTGGATCAGGTGAGGGGGAGTGATGGACAGACGGAGGAGGGGAGAGTGGGAATAGTGACAGAGACTGGGAGGTGACGGGTGGATCCAGGTGAGGGGGAGTGATGGACAGACGGAGGAGGGGAGAGTGGGAATAGTGACAGAGACTGGGAGGTGACGGGTGGATCAGGTGAGGGGGAGTGATGGACAGACGGAGGAGGGGAGAGTGGGAATAGTGACAGAGACTGGGAGGTGACGGGTGGATCAGGTGAGGGGGAGTGATGGACAGACGGAGGAGGGGAGAGTGGGAATAGTGACAGAGACTGGGAGGTGACGGGTGGATCAGGTGAGGGGGAGTGATGGACAGACGGAGGAGGGGAGAGTGGGAATAGTGACAGAGACTGGGAGGTGACGGGTGGATCAGGTGAGGGGGAGTGATGGACAGACGGAGGAGGGGAGAGTGGGAATAGTGACAGAGACTGGGAGGTGACGGGTGGATCAGGTGAGGGGGAGTGATGGACAGACGGAGGAGGGGAGAGTGGGAATAGTGACAGAGACTGGGAGGTGACGGGTGGATCAGGTGAGGGGGAGTGATGGACAGACGGAGGAGGGGAGAGTGGGAATAGTGACAGAGACTGGGAGGTGACGGGTGGATCCAGGTGAGGGGGAGTGATGGACAGACGGAGGAGGGGAGAGTGGGAATAGTGACAGAGACTGGGAGGTGACGGGTGGATCAGGTGAGGGGGAGTGATGGACAGACGGAGGAGGGGAGAGTGGGAATAGTGACAGAGACTGGGAGGTGACGGGTGGATCCAGGTGAGGGGGAGTGATGGACAGACGGAGGAGGGGAGAGTGGGAATAGTGACAGAGACTGGGAGGTGACGGGTGGATCAGGTGAGGGGGAGTGATGGACAGACGGAGGAGGGGAGAGTGGGAATAGTGACAGAGACTGGGAGGTGACGGGTGGATCAGGTGAGGGGGAGTGATGGACAGACGGAGGAGGGGAGAGTGGGAATAGTGACAGAGACTGGGAGGTGACGGGTGGATCAGGTGAGGGGGAGTGATGGACAGACGGAGGAGGGGAGAGTGGGAATAGTGACAGAGACTGGGAGGTGACGGGTGGATCAGGTGAGGGGGAGTGATGGACAGACGGAGGAGGGGAGAGTGGGAATAGTGACAGAGACTGGGAGGTGACGGGTGGATCCAGGTGAGGGGGAGTGATGGACAGACGGAGGAGGGGAGAGTGGGAATAGTGACAGAGACTGGGAGGTGACGGGTGGATCAGGTGAGGGGGAGTGATGGACAGACGGAGGAGGGGAGAGTGGGAATAGTGACAGAGACTGGGAGGTGACGGGTGGATCAGGTGAGGGGGAGTGATGGACAGACGGAGGAGGGGAGAGTGGGAATAGTGACAGAGACTGGGAGGTGACGGGTGGATCAGGTGAGGGGGAGTGATGGACAGACGGAGGAGGGGAGAGTGGGAATAGTGACAGAGACTGGGAGGTGACGGGTGGATCAGGTGAGGGGGAGTGATGGACAGACGGAGGAGGGGAGAGTGGGAATAGTGACAGAGACTGGGAGGTGACGGGTGGATCAGGTGAGGGGGAGTGATGGACAGACGGAGGAGGGGAGAGTGGGAATAGTGACAGAGACTGGGAGGTGACGGGTGGATCAGGTGAGGGGGAGTGATGGACAGACGGAGGAGGGGAGAGTGGGAATAGTGACAGAGACTGGGAGGTGACGGGTGGATCAGGTGAGGGGGAGTGATGGACAGACGGAGGAGGGGAGAGTGGGAATAGTGACAGAGACTGGGAGGTGACGGGTGGATCAGGTGAGGGGGAGTGATGGACAGACGGAGGAGGGGAGAGTGGGAATAGTGACAGAGACTGGGAGGTGACGGGTGGATCCAGGTGAGGGGGAGTGACGGACAGACGGAGGAGGGGAGAGTGGGAATAGTGACAGAGACTGGGAGGTGACGGGTGGATCAGGTGAGGGGGAGTGATGGACAGACGGAGGAGGGGAGAGTGGGAATAGTGACAGAGACTGGGAGGTGACGGGTGGATCAGGTGAGGGGGAGTGATGGACAGACGGAGGAGGGGAGAGTGGGAATAGTGACAGAGACTGGGAGGTGACGGGTGGATCAGGTGAGGGGGAGTGATGGACAGACGGAGGAGGGGAGAGTGGGAATAGTGACAGAGACTGGGAGGTGACGGGTGGATCCAGGTGAGGGGGAGTGACGGACAGACGGAGGAGGGGAGAGTGGGAATAGTGACAGAGACTGGGAGGTGACGGGTGGATCAGGTGAGGGGGAGTGATGGACAGACGGAGGAGGGGAGAGTGGGAATAGTGACAGAGACTGGGAGGTGACGGGTGGATCAGGTGAGGGGGAGTGATGGACAGACGGAGGAGGGGAGAGTGGGAATAGTGACAGAGACTGGGAGGTGACGGGTGGATCAGGTGAGGGGGAGTGATGGACAGACGGAGGAGGGGAGAGTGGGAATAGTGACAGAGACTGGGAGGTGACGGGTGGATCAGGTGAGGGGGAGTGATGGACAGACGGAGGAGGGGAGAGTGGGAATAGTGACAGAGACTGGGAGGTGACGGGTGGATCAGGTGAGGGGGAGTGATGGACAGACGGAGGAGGGGAGAGTGGGAATAGTGACAGAGACTGGGAGGTGACGGGTGGATCAGGTGAGGGGGAGTGATGGACAGACGGAGGAGGGGAGAGTGGGAATAGTGACAGAGACTGGGAGGTGACGGGTGGATCAGGTGAGGGGGAGTGATGGACAGACGGAGGAGGGGAGAGTGGGAATAGTGACAGAGACTGGGAGGTGACGGGTGGATCAGGTGAGGGGGAGTGATGGACAGACGGAGGAGGGGAGAGTGGGAATAGTGACAGAGACTGGGAGGTGACGGGTGGATCCAGGTGAGGGGGAGTGATGGACAGACGGAGGAGGGGAGAGTGGGAATAGTGACAGAGACTGGGAGGTGACGGGTGGATCAGGTGAGGGGGAGTGATGGACAGACGGAGGAGGGGAGAGTGGGAATAGTGACAGAGACTGGGAGGTGACGGGTGGATCAGGTGAGGAGGAGAGATGGACAGACGGAGTAGGGGTGAGTGGGATTAGTGACAGAGACTGGGAGGTGACGGGTGGATCCAGGTGAGGGGGAGTGATGGACGGACGGAGGAGGGGAGAGTGGGAATGGTGACAGAGACTGGGAGGTGAGGGTGGATCAGGTGAGGGGAGTGACGGACAGACGGAGGAGGGGAGAGTGGGAATAGTGACAGAGACTGGGAGGTGACGGGTGGATCAGGTGAGGGGGAGTGATGGACAGACGGAGGAGGGGAGAGTGGGAATAGTGACAGAGACTGGGAGGTGACGGGTGGATCAGGTGAGGGGGAGTGATGGACAGACGGAGGAGGGGAGAGTGGGAATAGTGACAGAGACTGGGAGGTGACGGGTGGATCAGGTGAGGGGGAGTGATGGACAGACGGAGGAGGGGAGAGTGGGAATAGTGACAGAGACTGGGAGGTGACGGGTGGATCAGGTGAGGGGGAGTGATGGACAGACGGAGGAGGGGAGAGTGGGAATAGTGACAGAGACTGGGAGGTGACGGGTGGATCAGGTGAGGGGGAGTGATGGACAGACGGAGGAGGGGAGAGTGGGAATAGTGACAGAGACTGGGAGGTGACGGGTGGATCAGGTGAGGGGGAGTGATGGACAGACGGAGGAGGGGAGAGTGGGAATAGTGACAGAGACTGGGAGGTGACGGGTGGATCAGGTGAGGGGGAGTGATGGACAGACGGAGGAGGGGAGAGTGGGAATAGTGACAGAGACTGGGAGGTGACGGGTGGATCAGGTGAGGGGGAGTGATGGACAGACGGAGGAGGGGAGAGTGGGAATAGTGACAGAGACTGGGAGGTGACGGGTGGATCAGGTGAGGGGGAGTGACAGACGGAGGAGGGGAGAGTGGGAATAGTGACAGAGACTGGGAGGTGACGGGTGGATCAGGTGAGGGGGAGTGATGGACAGACGGAGGAGGGGAGAGTGGGAATAGTGACAGAGACTGGGAGGTGACGGGTGGATCAGGTGAGGGGGAGTGATGGACAGACGGAGGAGGGGAGAGTGGGAATAGTGACAGAGACTGGGAGGTGACGGGTGGATCAGGTGAGGGGGAGTGATGGACAGACGGAGGAGGGGAGAGTGGGAATAGTGACAGAGACTGGGAGGTGACGGGTGGATCAGGTGAGGGGGAGTGATGGACAGACGGAGGAGGGGAGAGTGGGAATAGTGACAGAGACTGGGAGGTGACGGGTGGATCCAGGTGAGGGGGAGTGATGGACAGACGGAGGAGGGGAGAGTGGGAATAGTGACAGAGACTGGGAGGTGACGGGTGGATCAGGTGAGGGGGAGTGATGGACAGACGGAGGAGGGGAGAGTGGGAATAGTGACAGAGACTGGGAGGTGACGGGTGGATCAGGTGAGGGGGAGTGATGGACAGACGGAGGAGGGGAGAGTGGGAATAGTGACAGAGACTGGGAGGTGACGGGTGGATCAGGTGAGGGGGAGTGATGGACAGACGGAGGAGGGGAGAGTGGGAATAGTGACAGAGACTGGGAGGTGACGGGTGGATCAGGTGAGGGGGAGTGATGGACAGACGGAGGAGGGGAGAGTGGGAATAGTGACAGAGACTGGGAGGTGACGGGTGGATCAGGTGAGGGGGAGTGATGGACAGACGGAGGAGGGGAGAGTGGGAATAGTGACAGAGACTGGGAGGTGACGGGTGGATCAGGTGAGGGGGAGTGATGGACAGACGGAGGAGGGGAGAGTGGGAATAGTGACAGAGACTGGGAGGTGACGGGTGGATCAGGTGAGGGGGAGTGATGGACAGACGGAGGAGGGGAGAGTGGGAATAGTGACAGAGACTGGGAGGTGACGGGTGGATCAGGTGAGGGGGAGTGATGGACAGACGGAGGAGGGGAGAGTGGGAATAGTGACAGAGACTGGGAGGTGACGGGTGGATCAGGTGAGGGGGAGTGATGGACAGACGGAGGAGGGGAGAGTGGGAATAGTGACAGAGACTGGGAGGTGACGGGTGGATCAGGTGAGGGGGAGTGATGGACAGACGGAGGAGGGGAGAGTGGGAATAGTGACAGAGACTGGGAGGTGACGGGTGGATCAGGTGAGGGGGAGTGATGGACAGACGGAGGAGGGGAGAGTGGGAATAGTGACAGAGACTGGGAGGTGACGGGTGGATCCAGGTGAGGGGGAGTGATGGACAGACGGAGGAGGGGAGAGTGGGAATAGTGACAGAGACTGGGAGGTGACGGGTGGGTGAGGGGGAGTGAGGACAGACGGAGGAGGGGAGAGTGGGAATAGTGACAGAGACTGGGAGGTGACGGGTGGATCAGGTGAGGGGGAGTGAGGACAGACGGAGGAGGGAGAGTGGGAATAGTGACAGAGACTGGGAGGTGACGGGTGGATCAGGTGAGGGGGAGTGATGGACAGACGGAGGAGGGGAGAGTGGGAATAGTGACAGAGACTGGGAGGTGACGGGTGGATCAGGTGAGGGGGAGTGATGGACAGACGGAGGAGGGGAGAGTGGGAATAGTGACAGAGACTGGGAGGTGACGGGTGGATCAGGTGAGGGGGAGTGATGGACAGACGGAGGAGGGGAGAGTGGGAATAGTGACAGAGACTGGGAGGTGACGGGTGGATCAGGTGAGGGGGAGTGATGGACAGACGGAGGAGGGGAGAGTGGGAATAGTGACAGAGACTGGGAGGTAGGACGGGTGGATCCAGGTGAGGGGGAGTGATGGACAGACGGAGGAGGGGAGAGTGGGAATAGTGACAGAGACTGGGAGGTGACGGGTGGATCAGGTGAGGGGGAGTGATGGACAGACGGAGGAGGGGAGAGTGGGAATAGTGACAGAGACTGGGAGGTGACGGGTGGATCAGGTGAGGGGGAGTGATGGACAGACGGAGGAGGGGAGAGTGGGAATAGTGACAGAGACTGGGAGGTGACGGGTGGATCAGGTGAGGGGGAGTGATGGACAGACGGAGGAGGGGAGAGTGGGAATAGTGACAGAGACTGGGAGGTGACGGGTGGATCAGGTGAGGGGGAGTGATGGACAGACGGAGGAGGGGAGAGTGGGAATAGTGACAGAGACTGGGAGGTGACGGGTGGATCAGGTGAGGGGGAGTGATGGACAGACGGAGGAGGGGAGAGTGGGAATAGTGACAGAGACTGGGAGGTGACGGGTGGATCAGGTGAGGGGGAGTGATGGACAGACGGAGGAGGGGAGAGTGGGAATAGTGACAGAGACTGGGAGGTGACGGGTGGATCAGGTGAGGGGGAGTGATGGACAGACGGAGGAGGGGAGAGTGGGAATAGTGACAGAGACTGGGAGGTGACGGGTGGATCAGGTGAGGGGGAGTGATGGACAGACGGAGGAGGGGAGAGTGGGAATAGTGACAGAGACTGGGAGGTGACGGGTGGATCAGGTGAGGGGGAGTGATGGACAGACGGAGGAGGGGAGAGTGGGAATAGTGACAGAGACTGGGAGGTGACGGGTGGATCAGGTGAGGGGGAGTGATGGACAGACGGAGGAGGGGAGAGTGGGAATAGTGACAGAGACTGGGAGGTGACGGGTGGATCAGGTGAGGGGGAGTGATGGACAGACGGAGGAGGGGAGAGTGGGAATAGTGACAGAGACTGGGAGGTGACGGGTGGATCAGGGAGGGGGAGTGATGGACAGACGGAGGAGGGGAGAGTGGGAATAGTGACAGAGACTGGGAGGTGACGGGTGGATCAGGTGAGGGGGAGTGATGGACAGACGGAGGAGGGGAGAGTGGGAATAGTGACAGAGACTGGGAGGTGACGGGTGGATCAGGTGAGGGGGAGTGATGGACAGACGGAGGAGGGGAGAGTGGGAATAGTGACAGAGACTGGGAGGTGACGGGTGGATCAGGTGAGGGGGAGTGATGGACAGACGGAGGAGGGGAGAGTGGGAATAGTACAGAGACTGGGAGGTGACGGGTGGATCAGGTGAGGGGAGTGATGGACAGACGGAGGAGGGGAGAGTGGGAATAGTGACAGAGACTGGGAGGTGACGGGTGGATCAGGTGAGGGGGAGTGATGGACAGACGGAGGAGGGGAGAGTGGGAATAGTGACAGAGACTGGGAGGTGACGGGTGGATCAGGTGAGGGGGAGTGATGGACAGACGGAGGAGGGGAGAGTGGGAATAGTGACAGAGACTGGGAGGTGACGGGTGGATCAGGTGAGGGGGAGTGATGGACAGACGGAGGAGGGGAGAGTGGGAATAGTGACAGAGACTGGGAGGTGACGGGTGGATCAGGTGAGGGGGAGTGATGGACAGACGGAGGAGGGGAGAGTGGGAATAGTGACAGAGACTGGGAGGTGACGGGTGGATCAGGTGAGGGGGAGTGATGGACAGACGGAGGAGGGGAGAGTGGGAATAGTGACAGAGACTGGGAGGTGACGGGTGGATCAGGTGAGGGGGAGTGATGGACAGACGGAGGAGGGGAGAGTGGGAATAGTGACAGAGACTGGGAGGTGACGGGTGGATCAGGTGAGGGGGAGTGATGGACAGACGGAGGAGGGGAGAGTGGGAATAGTGACAGAGACTGGGAGGTGACGGGTGGATCAGGTGAGGGGGAGTGATGGACAGACGGAGGAGGGGAGAGTGGGAATAGTGACAGAGACTGGGAGGTGACGGGTGGATCAGGTGAGGGGGAGTGATGGACAGACGGAGGAGGGGAGAGTGGGAATAGTGACAGAGACTGGGAGGTGACGGGTGGATCCAGGTGAGGGGGAGTGATGGACAGACGGAGGAGGGGAGAGTGGGAATAGTGACAGAGACTGGGAGGTGACGGGTGGATCAGGTGAGGGGGAGTGATGGACAGACGGAGGAGGGGAGAGTGGGAATAGTGACAGAGACTGGGAGGTGACGGGTGGATCAGGTGAGGGGGAGTGATGGACAGACGGAGGAGGGGAGAGTGGGAATAGTGACAGAGACTGGGAGGTGACGGGTGGATCAGGTGAGGGGGAGTGATGGACAGACGGAGGAGGGGAGAGTGGGAATAGTGACAGAGACTGGGAGGTGACGGGTGGATCAGGTGAGGGGGAGTGATGGACAGACGGAGGAGGGGAGAGTGGGAATAGTGACAGAGACTGGGAGGTGACGGGTGGATCAGGTGAGGGGGAGTGATGGACAGACGGAGGAGGGGAGAGTGGGAATAGTGACAGAGACTGGGAGGTGACGGGTGGATCAGGTGAGGGGGAGTGATGGACAGACGGAGGAGGGGAGAGTGGGAATAGTGACAGAGACTGGGAGGTGACGGGTGGATCAGGTGAGGGGGAGTGATGGACAGACGGAGGAGGGGAGAGTGGGAATAGTGACAGAGACTGGGAGGTGACGGGTGGATCCAGGTGTGGGGGGAGTGATGGACAGACGGAGGAGGGGAGAGTGGGAATAGTGACAGAGACTGGGAGGTGACGGGTGGATCAGGTGAGGGGGAGTGATGGACAGACGGAGGAGGGGAGAGTGGGAATAGTGACAGAGACTGGGAGGTGACGGGTGGATCAGGTGAGGGGGAGTGATGGACAGACGGAGGAGGGGAGAGTGGGAATAGTGACAGAGACTGGGAGGTGACGGGTGGATCAGGTGAGGGGGAGTGATGGACAGACGGAGGAGGGGAGAGTGGGAATAGTGACAGAGACTGGGAGGTGACGGGTGGATCAGGTGAGGGGGAGTGATGGACAGACGGAGGAGGGGAGAGTGGGAATAGTGACAGAGACTGGAGGTGACGGGTGGATCAGGTGAGGGGGAGTGATGGACAGACGGAGGAGGGGAGAGTGGGAATAGTGACAGAGACTGGGAGGTGACGGGTGGATCAGGTGAGGGGGAGTGATGGACAGACGGAGGAGGGGAGAGTGGGAATAGTGACAGAGACTGGGAGGTGACGGGTGGATCAGGTGAGGGGGAGTGATGGACAGACGGAGGAGGGGAGAGTGGGAATAGTGACAGAGACTGGGAGGTGACGGGTGGATCAGGTGAGGGGGAGTGATGGACAGACGGAGGAGGGGAGAGTGGGAATAGTGACAGAGACTGGGAGGTGACGGGTGGATCAGGTGAGGGGGAGTGATGGACAGACGGAGGAGGGGAGAGTGGGAATAGTGACAGAGACTGGGAGGTGACGGGTGGATCAGGTGAGGGGGAGTGATGGACAGACGGAGGAGGGGAGAGTGGGAATAGTGACAGAGACTGGGAGGTGACGGGTGGATCAGGTGAGGGGGAGTGATGGACAGACGGAGGAGGGGAGAGTGGGAATAGTGACAGAGACTGGGAGGTGACGGGTGGATCAGGTGAGGGGGAGTGATGGACAGACGGAGGAGGGGAGAGTGGGAATAGTGACAGAGACTGGGAGGTGACGGGTGGATCAGGTGAGGGGGAGTGATGGACAGACGGAGGAGGGGAGAGTGGGAATAGTGACAGAGACTGGGAGGTGACGGGTGGATCAGGTGAGGGGGAGTGATGGACAGACGGAGGAGGGGAGAGTGGGAATAGTGACAGAGACTGGGAGGTGACGGGTGGATCAGGTGAGGGGGAGTGATGGACAGACGGAGGAGGGGAGAGTGGGAATAGTGACAGAGACTGGGAGGTGACGGGTGGATCAGGTGAGGGGGAGTGATGGACAGACGGAGGAGGGGAGAGTGGGAATAGTGACAGAGACTGGGAGGTGACGGGTGGATCAGGTGAGGGGGAGTGATGGACAGACGGAGGAGGGGAGAGTGGGAATAGTGACAGAGACTGGGAGGTGACGGGTGGATCAGGTGAGGGGGAGTGATGGACAGACGGAGGAGGGGAGAGTGGGAATAGTGACAGAGACTGGGAGGTGACGGGTGGATCAGGTGAGGGGGAGTGATGGACAGACGGAGGAGGGGAGAGTGGGAATAGTGACAGAGACTGGGAGGTGACGGGTGGATCAGGTGAGGGGGAGTGATGGACAGACGGAGGAGGGGAGAGTGGGAATAGTGACAGGACTGGGAGGTGACGGGTGGATCAGGTGAGGGGGAGTGATGGACAGACGGAGGAGGGGAGAGTGGGAATAGTGACAGAGACTGGGAGGTGACGGGTGGATCAGGTGAGGGGGAGTGATGGACAGACGGAGGAGGGGAGAGTGGGAATAGTGACAGAGACTGGGAGGTGACGGGTGGATCAGGTGAGGGGGAGTGATGGACAGACGGAGGAGGGGAGAGTGGGAATAGTGACAGAGACTGGGAGGTGACGGGTGGATCAGGTGAGGGGGAGTGATGGACAGACGGAGGAGGGGAGAGTGGGAATAGTGACAGAGACTGGGAGGTGACGGGTGGATCAGGTGAGGGGGAGTGATGGACAGACGGAGGAGGGGAGAGTGGGAATAGTGACAGAGACTGGGAGGTGACGGGTGGATCAGGTGAGGGGGAGTGATGGACAGACGGAGGAGGGGAGAGTGGGAATAGTGACAGAGACTGGGAGGTGACGGGTGGATCAGGTGAGGGGGAGTGATGGACAGACGGAGGAGGGGAGAGTGGGAATAGTGACAGAGACTGGGAGGTGACGGGTGGATCAGGTGAGGGGGAGTGATGGACAGACGGAGGAGGGGAGAGTGGGAATAGTGACAGAGACTGGGAGGTGACGGGTGGATCAGGTGAGGGGGAGTGATGGACAGACGGAGGAGGGGAGAGTGGGAATAGTGACAGAGACTGGGAGGTGACGGGTGGATCAGGTGAGGGGGAGTGACGGACAGACGGAGGAGGGGAGAGTGGGAATAGTGACAGAGACTGGGAGGTGACGGGTGGATCAGGTGAGGGGGAGTGACGGACAGACGGAGGAGGGGAGAGTGGGAATAGTGACAGAGACTGGGAGGTGACGGGTGGATCAGGTGAGGGGGAGTGATGGACAGACGGAGGAGGGGAGAGTGGGAATAGTGACAGAGACTGGGAGGTGACGGGTGGATCAGGTGAGGGGGAGTGAGGACAGACGGAGGAGGGGAGAGTGGGAATAGTGACAGAGACTGGGAGGTGACGGGTGGATCAGGTGAGGGGGAGTGATGGACAGACGGAGGAGGGGAGAGTGGGAATAGTGACAGAGACTGGGAGGTGACGGGTGGATCAGGTGAGGGGGAGTGATGGACAGACGGAGGAGGGGAGAGTGGGAATAGTGACAGAGACTGGGAGGTGACGGGTGGATCCAGGTGAGGGGGAGTGATGGACAGACGGAGGAGGGGAGAGTGGGAATAGTGACAGAGACTGGGAGGTGACGGGTGGATCAGGTGAGGGGGAGTGATGGACAGACGGAGGAGGGGAGAGTGGGAATAGTGACAGAGACTGGGAGGTGACGGGTGGATCAGGTGAGGGGGAGTGATGGACAGACGGAGGAGGGGAGAGTGGGAATAGTGACAGAGACTGGGAGGTGACGGGTGGATCAGGTGAGGGGGAGTGATGGACAGACGGAGGAGGGGAGAGTGGGAATAGTGACAGAGACTGGGAGGTGACGGGTGGATCAGGTGAGGGGGAGTGATGGACAGACGGAGGAGGGGAGAGTGGGAATAGTGACAGAGACTGGGAGGTGACGGGTGGATCAGGTGAGGGGGAGTGATGGACAGACGGAGGAGGGGAGAGTGGGAATAGTGACAGAGACTGGGAGGTGACGGGTGGATCAGGTGAGGGGGAGTGATGGACAGACGGAGGAGGGGAGAGTGGGAATAGTGACAGAGACTGGGAGGTGACGGGTGGATCAGGTGAGGGGGAGTGATGGACAGACGGAGGAGGGGAGAGTGGGAATAGTGACAGAGACTGGGAGGTGACGGGTGGATCAGGTGAGGGGGAGTGATGGACAGACGGAGGAGGGGAGAGTGGGAATAGTGACAGAGACTGGGAGGTGACGGGTGGATCAGGTGAGGGGGAGTGATGGACAGACGGAGGAGGGGAGAGTGGGAATAGTGACAGAGACTGGGAGGTGACGGGTGGATCAGGTGAGGGGGAGTGATGGACAGACGGAGGAGGGGAGAGTGGGAATAGTGACAGAGACTGGGAGGTGACGGGTGGATCAGGTGAGGGGGAGTGATGGACAGACGGAGGAGGGGAGAGTGGGAATAGTGACAGAGACTGGGAGGTGACGGGTGGATCAGGTGAGGGGGAGTGATGGACAGACGGAGGAGGGGAGAGTGGGAATAGTGACAGAGACTGGGAGGTGATGGGTGGATCCAGGTGAGGGGGAGTGACGGACAGACGGAGGAGGGGAGAGTGGGAATAGTGACAGAGACTGGGAGGTGACGGGTGGATCAGGTGAGGGGGAGTGATGGACAGACGGAGGAGGGGAGAGTGGGAATAGTGACAGAGACTGGGAGGTGACGGGTGGATCAGGTGAGGGGGAGTGACGGACAGACGGAGGAGGGGAGAGTGGGAATAGTGACAGAGACTGGGAGGTGACGGGTGGATCAGGTGAGGGGGAGTGATGGACAGACGGAGGAGGGGAGAGTGGGAATAGTGACAGAGACTGGGAGGTGACGGGTGGATCAGGTGAGGGGGAGTGATGGACAGACGGAGGAGGGGAGAGTGGGAATAGTGACAGAGACTGGGAGGTGACGGGTGGATCCAGGTGAGGGGGAGTGATGGACAGACGGAGGAGGGGAGAGTGGGAATAGTGACAGAGACTGGGAGGTGACGGGTGGATCAGGTGAGGGGGAGTGATGGACAGACGGAGGAGGGGAGAGTGGGAATAGTGACAGAGACTGGGAGGTGACGGGTGGATCCAGGTGAGGGGGAGTGATGGACAGACGGAGGAGGGGAGAGTGGGAATAGTGACAGAGACTGGGAGGTGACGGGTGGATCAGGTGAGGGGGAGTGATGGACAGACGGAGGAGGGGAGAGTGGGAATAGTGACAGAGACTGGGAGGTGACGGGTGGATCAGGTGAGGGGGAGTGATGGACAGACGGAGGAGGGGAGAGTGGGAATAGTGACAGAGACTGGGAGGTGACGGGTGGATCCAGGTGAGGGGGAGTGATGGAAGACGGAAGGAGGGGAGAGTGGGAATAGTGACAGAGACTGGGAGGTGACGGGTGGATCCAGGTGAGGGGGAGTGACGGACAGACGGAGGAGGGGAGAGTGGGAATAGTGACAGAGACTGGGAGGTGACGGGTGGATCAGGTGAGGGGGAGTGATGGACAGACGGAGGAGGGGAGAGTGGGAATAGTGACAGAGACTGGGAGGTGACGGGTGGATCCAGGTGAGGGGGAGTGATGGACAGACGGAGGAGGGGAGAGTGGGAATAGTGACAGAGACTGGGAGGTGACGGGTGGATCAGGTGAGGGGGAGTGACGGACAGACGGAGGAGGGGAGAGTGGGAATAGTGACAGAGACTGGGAGGTGACGGGTGGATCAGGTGAGGGGGAGTGATGGACAGACGGAGGAGGGGAGAGTGGGAATAGTGACAGAGACTGGGAGGTGACGGGTGGATCAGGTGAGGGGGAGTGATGGACAGACGGAGGAGGGGAGAGTGGGAATAGTGACAGAGACTGGGAGGTGATGGGTGGATCAGGTGAGGGGGAGTGATGGACAGACGGAGGAGGGGAGAGTGGGAATAGTGACAGAGACTGGGAGGTGACGGGTGGATCAGGTGAGGGGGAGTGATGGACAGACGGAGGAGGGGAGAGTGGGAATAGTGACAGAGACTGGGAGGTGACGGGTGGATCAGGTGAGGGGGAGTGATGGACAGACGGAGGAGGGGAGAGTGGGAATAGTGACAGAGACTGGGAGGTGACGGGTGGATCAGGTGAGGGGGAGTGATGGACAGACGGAGGAGGGGAGAGTGGGAATAGTGACAGAGACTGGGAGGTGACGGGTGGATCAGGTGAGGGGGAGTGATGGACAGACGGAGGAGGGGAGAGTGGGAATAGTGACAGAGACTGGGAGGTGACGGGTGGATCAGGTGAGGGGGAGTGATGGACAGACGGAGGAGGGGAGAGTGGGAATAGTGACAGAGACTGGGAGGTGACGGGTGGATCAGGTGAGGGGGAGTGATGGACAGACGGAGGAGGGGAGAGTGGGAATAGTGACAGAGACTGGGAGGTGACGGGTGGATCAGGTGAGGGGGAGTGATGGACAGACGGAGGAGGGGAGAGTGGGAATAGTGACAGAGACTGGGAGGTGACGGGTGGATCAGGTGAGGGGGAGTGATGGACAGACGGAGGAGGGGAGAGTGGGAATAGTGACAGAGACTGGGAGGTGACGGGTGGATCAGGTGAGGGGGAGTGATGGACAGACGGAGGAGGGGAGAGTGGGAATAGTGACAGAGACTGGGAGGTGACGGGTGGATCAGGTGAGGGGGAGTGATGGACAGACGGAGGAGGGGAGAGTGGGAATAGTGACAGAGACTGGGAGGTGACGGGTGGATCAGGTGAGGGGGAGTGATGGACAGACGGAGGAGGGGAGAGTGGGAATAGTGACAGAGACTGGGAGGTGACGGGTGGATCCAGGTGAGGGGGAGTGATGGACAGACGGAGGAGGGGAGAGTGGGAATAGTGACAGAGACTGGGAGGTGACGGGTGGATCAGGTGAGGGGGAGTGATGGACAGACGGAGGAGGGGAGAGTGGGAATAGTGACAGAGACTGGGAGGTGACGGGTGGATCAGGTGAGGGGGAGTGATGGACAGACGGAGGAGGGGAGAGTGGGAATAGTGACAGAGACTGGGAGGTGACGGGTGGATCAGGTGAGGGGGAGTGATGGACAGACGGAGGAGGGGAGAGTGGGAATAGTGACAGAGACTGGGAGGTGACGGGTGGATCAGGTGAGTGGGAGTGATGGACAGACGGAGGAGGGGAGAGTGGGAATAGTGACAGAGACTGGGAGGTGACGGGTGGATCCAGGTGAGGGGGAGTGATGGACAGACGGAGGAGGGGAGAGTGGGAATAGTGACAGAGACTGGGAGGTGACGGGTGGATCAGGTGAGGGGGAGTGATGGACAGACGGAGGAGGGGAGAGTGGGAATAGTGACAGAGACTGGGAGGTGACGGGTGGATCCAGGTGAGGGGGAGTGATGGACAGACGGAGGAGGGGAGAGTGAGAATAGTGACAGAGACTGGGAGGTGACGGGTGGATCAGGTGAGGGGGAGTGATGGACAGACGGAGGAGGGGAGAGTGGGAATAGTGACAGAGACTGGGAGGTGACGGGTGGATCAGGTGAGGGGGAGTGATGGACAGACGGAGGAGGGGAGAGTGGGAATAGTGACAGAGACTGGGAGGTGACGGGTGGATCCAGGTGAGGGGGAGTGATGGAAAGACGAAGGAGGGGAGAGTGGGAATAGTGACAGAGACTGGGAGGTGACGGGTGGATCCAGGTGAGGGGGAGTGATGGACAGACGGAGGAGGGGAGAGTGGGAATAGTGACAGAGACTGGGAGGTGATGGGTGGATCAGGTGAGGGGGAGTGATGGACAGACGGAGGAGGGGAGAGTGGGAATAGTGACAGAGACTGGGAGGTGACGGGTGGATCCAGGTGAGGGGGAGTGATGGACAGACGGAGGAGGGGAGAGTGGGAATAGTGACAGAGACTGGGAGGTGACGGGTGGATCAGGTGAGGGGGAGTGATGGACAGAAGGAGGAGGGGTGAGTGGAATAGTGACAGAGACTGGGAGGTGACGGGTGGATCAGGTGAGGGGGAGTGATGGACAGACGGAGGAGGGGAGAGTGGGAATAGTGACAGAGACTGGGAGGTGACGGGTGGATCAGGTGAGGGGGAGTGATGGACAGACGGAGGAGGGGAGAGTGGGAATAGTGACAGAGACTGGGAGGTGACGGGTGGATCAGGTGAGGGGGAGTGATGGACAGACGGAGGAGGGGAGAGTGGGAATAGTGACAGAGACTGGGAGGTGACGGGTGGATCCAGGTGAGGGGGAGTGATGGACAGACGGAGGAGGGGAGAGTGGGAATAGTGACAGAGACTGGGAGGTGACGGGTGGATCAGGTGAGGGGGAGTGATGGACAGACGGAGGAGGGGAGAGTGGGAATAGTGACAGAGACTGGGAGGTGACGGGTGGATCAGGTGAGGGGGAGTGATGGACAGACGGAGGAGGGGAGAGTGGGAATAGTGACAGAGACTGGGAGGTGACGGGTGGATCAGGTGAGGGGGAGTGATGGACAGACGGAGGAGGGGAGAGTGGGAATAGTGACAGAGACTGGGAGGTGACGGGTGGATGAGGTGAGGGGGAGTGATGGACAGATGGAGGAGGGGAGAGTGGGAATAGTGACAGAGACTGGGAGGTGACGGGTGGATCAGGTGAGGGGGAGTGATGGACAGACGGAGGAGGGGAGAGTGGGAATAGTGACAGAGACTGGGAAGTGATGGGTGGATCAGGTGAGGGGGAGTGATGGACAGACGGAGGAGGGGAGAGTGGGAATAGTGACAGAGACTGGGAGGTGACGGGTGGATCAGGTGAGGGGGAGTGATGGACAGACGGAGGAGGGGAGAGTGGGAATAGTGACAGAGACTGGGAGGTGACGGGTGGATCAGGTGAGGGGGAGTGATGGACAGACGGAGGAGGGGAGAGTGGGAATAGTGACAGAGACTGGGAGGTGACGGGTGGATCAGGTGAGGGGGAGTGATGGACAGACGGAGGAGGGGAGAGTGGGAATAGTGACAGAGACTGGGAGGTGATGGGTGGATCAGGTGAGGGGGAGTGATGGACAGACGGAGGAGGGGAGAGTGGGAATAGTGACAGAGACTGGGAGGTGACGGGTGGATCAGGTGAGGGGGAGTGATGGACAGACGGAGGAGGGGAGAGTGGGAATAGTGACAGAGACTGGGAGGTGACGGGTGGATCAGGTGAGGGGGAGTGATGGACAGACGGAGGAGGGGAGAGTGGGAATAGTGACAGAGACTGGGAGGTGACGGGTGGATCAGGTGAGGGGGAGTGATGGACAGACGGAGGAGGGGAGAGTGGGAATAGTGACAGAGACTGGGAGGTGACGGGTGGATCAGGTGAGGGGGAGTGATGGACAGACGGAGGAGGGGAGAGTGGGAATAGTGACAGAGACTGGGAGGTGACGGGTGGATCAGGTGAGGGGGAGTGATGGACAGACGGAGGAGGGGAGAGTGGGAATAGTGACAGAGACTGGGAGGTGACGGGTGGATCAGGTGAGGGGGAGTGATGGACGGACAGAGGAGGGGAGAGTGGGAATAGGGACGGGTCTATGCCTCATAATTTTATACAACTGCATTGTCACCTCTCATCCAGTTCTTTCAGCTCTCTGTCACTCTATTATTCCCCTCTCTCTATTACATCTCTCTGCTCTCTGAAAGCCCCCCTACAAATTTTCCTCCCTTTCTCTTTCCCTTCCCTCTCTCCTTTTCTCCCAACTCCTCCTCCCTCTCATCACTCCTGCCTCCTCTCTCTCTCACCCCTCCCTCTCTTTTCAAACTCACTGCAAAGAGAGTTTGCCCACCTTTGAGAGAGTGGAATCTGATTGGGGGGGCGGAGTTGGAGTTTGGATTAAAGGGAGGGTGCTGGGGAGGGGAGGGGAGGGCTGGTGTGGGTGAGAGACAGAGGTGAGATTATGAGGGTGGTGAAATAGGGTGTTGGGGGCCAGGTGGATCGGGGGGAGTGGGGTGTAACAGAGAGAGGGAAAGGTTACTGGATGTTTGAGAATTCACTGCTGATGCCGTTATGTCGGGGACTGTCCCGGCAGAAGGTGAGGGCTGTTCCTCTTATCTCCATCCAGCCTCCAGCTGGTTATTAACGTGGATGGCCTCGTATTAAATGCCATCTGCCACGTCCTCACCTGTCGATTGTAACCCCCTGTCCCCATCCTCCTGACGGCCAACACTCAGCAAACTTGGAGAGAGTAAACTTGATTCCCTCCCATCTAAAAGGGAACAGCTGGACCTCAGCTGGGACCCCTCCCCCAGACCCTCCCCGATACCTCTCCTCCTGAGAATGATATTTTTGCTCTTCCGTTTCCGTTCATTAAACTCGGGATTAGGGTCATTATCTCTGAAATATGTTCTATTGTGGCAGTAATACCGTGCTGGACATATTGTACTGAACAGTGCAAAACACAGGCACAGATATATTGCTGTACAGTCCCGTATTTGTCAACGTGGAGCGGAGAGTGAGTTTGTAAATCTGGTGGGAACAAAGGATGTTGGGGATGGTGAGGGTGGGGCGCCGTGGGAGGGGTGAGGGACAGGTGACAGAGAAGGAGTGTCTGGGAGGGGTGCAGACACACCCAGCCCTGAGACACCAGGCAAGGTCATTTGATTCCGAACAATTGGTTTATTGATCATTACAGAATGTCTCCCTGGTGCTCCCCTCTCCCTTCCCCTTTTCCCAACCACGATTCCCCTCTCCCTGCCCCCTTCCCACTCTCAGTCCACAACAGAGACCCAGATCAGAATCAGGTTTATCATCACTCACATGTCATGAAATGTGTTTTGTGGCAGCAGTACAGTGCAATGCATAAAATTACTACAGTCCTGTGCGAAAGTCTTGGACACCAGAACTATACATACGCGCTGAGACTTTTGCACAGGACTGTATCTCTCTGCTGCCTATGAGGAGTGGTTTCCCTCCGGATGCCCCGGTTTCCTCCCACATTCCAAGGCCCTGCGGTTAAGGTTGGGGAGTTGTGGGCATGCTGGGAAGTGTGGAGACGCTTGTGGGCTGCCCCCAGGACAGACTCAGGGTCGTTGACACAAACGATATATTTCGCTCTCAGTTTCAATGGACAAGTGACCAATGGCGCTAATCTCGTTATCCCTGGGGAGGGGGCAGTCTTTAGTGTCCGGACAGCGAGTCTGGGGGTTCAGTGTGAGACCACAATCTGGGGGTTCGGATTTCAGAGTGATGCTGTGTTACAGATTTGTGGTTGCTGTGCAGACACGAATTTAAATGGTTCACTCCACAGATTCGGGGTGCTGGTTGTAGGCAGCTTCTGGGGTGACTTTGATCTGTAGTGTTGGGGGGGGTCACGGCACTTTGTGGGAGCCCGTCTCTGAACAGGGACGATGAGTGCTCAGGTTTGGGGTTCACTGTGGTTTGGGGAGAAGCTGAGATCTCGGGGTTCACAGGGGGAAGGGGTGCGGGGTCGTCACTGCAGTTTGGGGAGTGTGTCACGGGCGGGGTCCCGGTACCATAGGGTGAGGGTCACCACTCAGTTTGGGGGTCGTTCTGCCCTGGGGTTTCGGGGTCTCGGCAGCCGGACCGGGAGGGGCGGGAGCGACTTCGGGACGGGACGGGACGGGGAGGGAGGGCGCGGCACCGGTTCGTGGGAGCACCGACCTGGAGCCTCGACAGGCAAGTTTTTCTTAGACGCCCCGCAGCCCATTCCCGGTCCGGCCCGCAGCGGAGGCTGCGCGTAAAAAGCGCCCTCCCCGTTCGCCGCTTGTGACGGGGCAAGGGCGGGGGACGTAACAAGGGAACGGCGGTGGGGGCAGAGAGAGGAGGGAGGGAGGGAGAGATGTGTTTGAGTGGCTGGTGCGTGGAATGCACTGCCTGAGTCAGTGGTGGAGGCAGATACACTAGTGAAATTTAAGAAACTACTAGACAGGTATATGGAGGAATTTGAGGTGGGGCAGGGTTTCAGGGTCGGCACCCTGTGGCCTGTACTGTGCTGTACTGTTCTATGTTCTATGAGAAGGTAAGAGAGCGGGGGAGAGAGAGAACGGAGGCGGAGGGGAGATGTGATGAAGCGAAGAATGAGGGTGTGGGGAGAGAGGGGAGACCATAGGCTGCAGCTTCTTTCAGACCGCGTCCAGGTCAGAAGGGAAGTGGGGAGAGGCGAGCTGTGGTGACGGGGGATTCGTTAGTTAGGGGAATGGACAGGAGGCGCTGTGGGTGCGAACGAGATTCCCGGATGGTATGTTGCCTCCTGGGTGCCAGGGTCAGGGTTCGTCAGCTTTTTAAAGTGGGAGGGTGAGCAGCCAGAGGTCATGGTCCCCGAAGGTGCCAATGACGAGGTTCGACACAGGGAGTTAGGCACTAAGTTAAATGGCAGGACCTCCAGGACTGTAATCTCAGGATTGTTAACCGTGCCATGTGTTAGTGAGGCCAGAACTAGGAATATTGTTGTTTAACACATGGCCAAGGAGTTGGTGTAGGAGGGAGGACATAAGATTTTTGGATCATTGGGCTCTCTCCCAGAGTAGGTGGGATCTGTATAGAGGGGGGAATGTCGACTCAGACCATGAGAGGCCTGCTTCAGTCATTTTCATGCCTTACAAGGCGCAGATTGGAAGTCTATGTGGGCACCACTCCTCACACAGACACTAGAGCAATGTGTGGTTAAGTGCCTTGCTCAAGGACACAAACACGCTGCCACAGCTGAGGCTCGAACTAGCGACCTTCAGATCACTAGACGAATGCCTTAACCACTTGGCCACGTGCCCACATCTGTAGAGAAGGGACGGTTTGCACTTGGACTGGAGGGGGACGAATATCCAGCGGAAAGGTTTGCTAATGCTGAATGGGCGGGGGGGGGGGTGGGATTAAACTAGGTTCACATAGGATAGGAACCAGGGTGCCAGACCAGATAGTGGAGAGGTTGTGGAGACAGGTGTTGGTAAGCCTACTTTCAAAGTCAGGAATCAAAAGGTTCAGCGGGGTGCGACATATCACCCAGAACTGCAGATGTTTCAATGCAAGAAGTATGGAAGGAGCTCAGGGCATGGAATTATGATACTGTAGCCGTTAGTGAGATTGGCTGCAGGAGGGACAGGACTGACAGCTCAGTGTTGTGGGGTTCTGTTGTTTTAGACACGACAGAGTGGGAGGGATTGAAGAAGATGCTTGTCGGGGACAAGGTCACGGTAGTGCTCAGTCAGGACAGGTCAGTGAGCTGTTATGGCTGGAACTGAAGAATAAGAAAGATATGACCTCGTTAATTGGGCTATTTTACAGATCACCAAATAGTCGGAGGAATTAAATTTCTAGAGATTGCCGATGGTTGAAAGAAACATAAGGTAATCTTAACCTTCCATATATTGACAGGGACTCCCATACTGTAAAAGGACTAGATGGGATAGAGTTTGTCAAATGTGTTCAGAAAGTTTCATTAATCAGAAAGAGAAGGAGTGCGATACTTCATTGGCTATTAGGGAACGAGGCAGGACAGGTGATGGAAGTTTGTATAGGGGAGCATTTTGCAACCAGTCACCACAATGTCATTAGTTTCTAAGTAAATATGCAAAAAGATGGGCCTGGGTTGAGATTCTAAATTGGAGAAAGGCCAATTTTAATGGTATCAGAAAGGATCTGGCAAGTGTGGATTGGGGCATGGTGTTTTCTAGCAAAGGTGTACTTGGTAAGTGGGAGACCTTTAAAAGTGACATTTGGAGAGTACAGCGATTGTGTGTTCCTGTCAGAATAAAAGGTAAAGATAACAGGCTTAGGGAACCTGTGACATAATGATGCTGGAAAACGAATTCACGCCCTTACATCAAAGACTAGATTACTGCAGTGCACTTTTTACTGGCCTCCCAAAGCAAGCTGTTGACAAACTTCAACTCATTCAGAACACCGCTGCTAGAGTTTTAACTAAAACCAGGGTGAGGGAGCGTACCAGTCCCGTCCTAGATACTTTGCATTGGCTTCCTGTATCTTGTAGAATTGATGTTAAAGTTCTCCTACTTCTTTTTCAAGCTCTGCAACCAGAGTACACCACAGAATCGTTTTCGTTTTATAATCCTGCTCGAGATCAAAGTGCTCCATAAATAAAATTATCACTGTTATTGTCAGTGTTTGTGTAAAGTGCTTCATTGATTCTATTGTTCTGTGAATGCCCGCAAGAAGATGGATCTCAGGGCAGTGTATGTGCTTTGACACTAAATTTACTCCGAGGTTGATCTTGGAGTAGGTTAAAATAGGCACAACATGGTGGGCCGAAGAGTGTTCTAACGTGTGTTGCTCCAGATTCCAACATCTGCAGTTTGAGTCTCAATCAAGTGATCTGGGTTAATCCCAGGCAGTGCAAAGACCAGACACAGTGCCTCTCACTGCTTTCAAAGGTGGAGACGGACCAGCGTGTAGGGGGAGATAGAAAATCTGCCTGAGTGGTGCCAAGACATCCTCTCACTCAATGTCAGCAAGACCAAGGAGCTGATTGTGGACTTCAGGAGAGGGAAACCAGAGGTCCATGAGCCGGTACTCATTGCAGGATCAGAGGTGGAAGGGGTCAGCGACTTTGAATTCCTGGGTGTTCCGCAGGACCTGACCTGGGCCCAGTACGTAACTGCAATTGCAAAGGAAGTACGGCAGTGCCTGTAATTCCTTAGGAGGTCGCGGAGATTTTGTCGTGATATCTAAAACTTTGACTAACTACCATAGGTGTGTGGTGGGGAGTATATTGACTGGCTGCATCAGCCTGGTTTGGAAACATCAACGCTCTTGAATGGAAAACCCTACAAAAGGTGGTGGATACCAGTCCATCACGGAAAGCAGCCTCCTCCCCCGAGGACTCTGTCTACACTTACCGCTGCCCCAGGAAATCCGTCAACATAATCAAGGTCCCCCTCCCACCCCTCTCCTTCTCTCCTCTGCCCCCGCTTGTTGGGCAAAAGCCTGAGAGCACATTGCCGCCAGGCTCAAGGGTGGCTGCTTCCCCGGTTATCGGACTCTGGAACAGATCTTTGCGTGGTGAGGGGTCTCTCAAGCGAACGTGCTGTGGGCCCTGTTCTTATCTGTCGCCCTGCACTGCATTTTCCCTGCAACTGCAACACCAGTTCTGAACTGTTCCCACAACCAATCGACCCTTCATCTCATGATCTCAATAGTTACTACATTTTCTTTTTTGTATTTGCAGTTTGTTGTCTTTTGCATTCTGGTTGTAAACTCAGTCAGCTCCATCATGGGCACCGGCCTCCCCAGCATCCAGGACGTCTTCAAGGAGCGATGCCTCAAAAAGGGGGCATCCATCATGAAGGACTCCCATCATGCAGGATAGGCACACTTCTCATTGCTACCATCAGGGAGGAGGTACAGGAGCCTGAAGACACACACTCAACGATTCAGGAACAGCTTCTTCCCCTCTGCCGTCAGATTTCTGAATGGACATTGAACCCATGAACAGTACCTCACTGCTTTTTTCTCTCTTATTGCATTACTTATTTAATTTTATATATATATATATATATGTATTTACTGCAATTTAGTTTGTGTATTGAAGTGTACTGCTGCCAAAAAAGAACAAATTTCACGACATATGTTGGTGATATAAAAGCTGACGCTGGTTAGACAGCTAGTTGGTGTGGTCTTTCAGTGATTCTGATAGGGATTTACAGAGTATGCCCACAGGAAAAGGAATCTCAGGGTTGTATATGGTGACATAAAGTACTTTGATAATAAATTTACTTTGAACACACAGTAACTCACCCCAATGTGGCAAGGATAGGGTTCCCCACTACCCCATAAACTCCCAGATCCAACAAATTCCTCGCACCGTTGGCCATCGCCAGCGTGATCCCACCACCAGGTACTTCCTCCCCTCTCCTTTCACTCTCCCTCCACGACTCCTCTGCCCTCGCCCCAAACGCCCTCCACCTGCCACCGTGCTACGAGCTACATCTGCCCCTCCACCTCCTCTCCCAGCCTCACTCAGTCCTTCCAGTTCACACGGGTACCAGTCAGGGTCACCGATTACCTCCAGTGCGAAAGAGACCCGACCGACAGGGTTTGGAGGGCTGCTTCGTCGTCAAGCACCTTCACTCTGTCGCCCGCAACAGGCAAGATTTGCAGGTAGGCAGATATCTGAATTCGTCTTCCCATTGTCACACTGACACGTCTACCCAGGTGCTGCCACATTGAGGCCAGGCGCAGAGAAACCTCATATTCTAACGTGGGTCACCTCCAACCTGATGGCATGAGTAGCAGCTGCTGGCACCCACTCCCCTCTCCCCCCACTTTTACTCTTCCTTATCCCCGTGGCCCCTAACCTCTTACCCCTCTTACCCTGCCTACCACCCTCTGGTTGTCCCCCCTCCTCCTCTCTGAGCACATTCTATCATCTTCAGCTCTTTGCTTCTCCTTCCAGCCTCTCACATCATTCATCCACCCTCCTACCTTCCTCTCCCTTCACCTCACCTCGATTCACTCATCAACCACGAGCCTGTGCTCCACCCCCTCTCCCCTCCTGCCTTTCCAGTGCTGAAGACAGGCCTCAGAGTGAACGGCTGACTGTTCACTCCTCTCCACGGCTGAATTCTGATTTCTCCCTCCTGCCTTTCCAGTGCTGAAGAAGGGTCTTGGCCCAAAACGCCCAGTCCTCATGGACACTGGCTGGCCTGCTGAGTTCCTCCAGCATTTGCTGTGGGTCAGCCTCTCTCCGACAGGAGTGGGGAGAAGAGAGAATGACCAAGGACCACGATTTTGTTGTCCCCTTTCCCGAGCCAGCTGGAAGTACTGCGAGAGTCAACGTAGACAGGTAACACACACAAAATGCTGGAGGAACTCAGCGGGTCAGACAGCGCCTATGGAGAGAGACAAAGAGTTCCCCTGATGAGGGGGTTCGGCCTGAAACGTTGGCTCTTTATTCCTCTCCTGCCAAACTCCTCCAGCATTTTATGTACGTTGCTTGTGAAACTAATGGACCCAGTGTGAGGAACAGTGGGCCAGAATTTTTCGGCACGAAAGGCCCTTCGTCCTTGAGAGTAGGCTTTCCAAGATAACGGGCCGAGCAGAGAGCAACACTCTCTCATTCTCCCTGGGTCTTCCCCTTCACACTCTGTCCGTACTACATACGCATCAGCCAAACAGCCCCTCCCGTGGAAGCACCTCAGCGTCCCGAGGCAAGTCAAGTCACTCGCTGCAGGACAGCCAAGCTCCTGCCCGTGTGGGTATATACGAACGTGTACACGTGTGTATGTTGTGTGGGAATGTACATACATGTAGCTTGTGTAGGAATGCCAGTATGCTGGGTATACATACATGTGGCGTGTGTATTTACATGCTAAGTATGTGTAGTGCACTTATGAATGTGCACATAATGTAGCTTGTGTGTGCACGTGCACATTTACACGTGTGTGTGCGGGCGGCTTCCCGGGTGCACTCTGAATTACGTGAGTGTGCCTGGCAGTGATCCGCAGCCCTCGAGCATTCTGACAGAGGGCGGAGGATGTGGGGTGGGGCGTGAGGGAGGGGAGGAACGCAGCCCCTCACACACCCCGACAGTTGGAGGCCAATCCCAACCCAGCGCGGTGTGTTGCGATGGTGGGGGGAGTGAGAGACAACAGACGAAAGAACACGCACTGATATACGACACAAGAACCCATTTTATACAGCGTTCCCACTCCTCCGGATTACACCTGGGAATCGCGGCCTGCCTTCTTCTGCTTCACCTGCCGCGGCTGCTCCGCCTTCCGCTTCGGAGGGGCCCGGCTGCCCACGGTTACCATGGAGTCCCAGATCTCGTCAACCTCCTCCTCCTTCACGTCTGCATCCACCCCTGGCTCCACGTCCTCCTGCTAAACGCAAACGATCGAGATGTAAACAAGGTTGAAGGAGTACAGAGGTATCGCCTGGACTGGCAGACCTGAGTTTATAGGGAAAGATTGAATAGGGTAGGACTGTATTCCTTGGAACGGAGAAGATTGAGAGGAGATTTGACAGAGGTATACAAAATTATGAGGGGTATAGATCGGGTAAACGCAAGCAGGCTTTTTTCTACTGAGGTCATGGGTTGGGGGTGAAAGGTGAAATGTTTAAGGGGACCATGAGGGGAAACTTCTTCACTCAGAGGCTGGTGAGAGTGTGGAACGAGCTGCCAGTACAAGTACACTCAAGATCAATTCCAAAGCTGAAGAGAAGTTTGAATAGGTACATGGATGGTAGGGTTATGGAGGGCTATGGTCCTGGCGCAGGTCGATGGGAGTTGGCAGGTTAAATGTTTCAGCACAGACTAGATGAGCCGAAGGGCCTGTTTCTGCACTGTACTTTTCTGTGACTCTGTGAAGAGGGAGAAGAGATTCACAGTGAGCATTACGATGGCCAAGGCTGTGTGTGCAGGGTCTCAAAAGCTCCGGGTGTCGTAAGAGAGGTGAGGTGAGGCATCTGGAAAGTGATTCCCCCCACCCCGAGCTTGTTCATCATCACAGCACAGTCTGTGCTTCTCTGCAGCGGAGTGCGGACTGTCTGTGTCACCTCAGGCTGAATCAAACCCGCACACCAAGCAGAGAGGAGGTCGTTCTTCGTTCTGGCTGCTGTATCCACGCGTCCTCCACCGCTCTGGCTCTCAACATCTTCCAGAAGTTCTGATGAAGGAACTCGGTTCAAACCATCAACTCTTTATTCCCCTCCACAGACGCTGCCTGACCTGAGTTCCTCCAGCACTTTGTGTGTGTGCAGACCCACTGACAACTATCTTCCTGGTTCTGCCTTTTAATTTAATCCCCAGCTACACAAATACCCCACTGGACCCTCTTTCTACATCACTGGTAGCCACATGGCTCAGACAACTGGATCAATCCGCTCCCACGGTAAGGTGCTCTGCAGGTCAGGTGAGATTACCCAACCCCGGGTAGCAGGCAGAACACACAGCCTTTGGGACACTCGATCTTTGTGACAGATAATTATGTCTATTCCCCAGACTATCGTTCGTTATGTGCCGTGTCGTATGACATCATCGTTATGTGCCGTGTCGTTATGATATGGGCGATCGTGCTCTCATGACCCTGACTGTTCTGGGTAAATTTTTCTACACAAGTGGTTTGCCATTGTCATCTTCTGGGCAGTGTCTTTACAAGACGGGTGACCCCAGCCATCATCAATACTCTTCAGAGATTGTCTGCCTGGCGTCAGTGCTCTCATAACCAGGACTTGTGATCTGCACCGGCTGCTCATACGACCATCCACCACCTGATCCCACAGCTTCACGTGACCCTGATCGGGGGCTAAGCAGGTGCTACACCTTGCCCAAGGGTGACCTGCAGGCCAGCGGAGGGGAGGAGCACCTCACACCTCGTTTGGTAGAGATGCAGCTCCACCCTGACACCCAATCTAATACCAAACAACAATGAAATTTCTCTTCTTTGACTCCTCTTGAACAGTTCCCTGAACTACAATGACAGGGTTTGGTTGTTAATCTTTCCAACAGCCCTTCCACTCATCTTCACAGAAAATAACATCTTGAGACCTGATTGACAAGCAGACCGGACTCTTGTCCCAATTTGACCCCAATGAGAGCAGAATCTGCCTCCTGTGTGCAAGCGTTCAGCTTCCCCTCACCACTGAGAAGTGACAGCAAACCTTGGGAAAGAACTCTCAGTGTGGTGTGGAGGGAACCCTGGCCCCTGGGAGGGGTGGTCTTGAGGGAGGGTCACACTGTGGGAGGGGAGGTACCGAGGGAGGGTCACACTGTGGGAGGGGCGGTACCGAGGGAGGGTCACACTGTGGGAGGGGTGGTACCGAGGGAGGGTCACACTGTGGGGGTGGGTGGTACTGAGGGAGGGTCACACTGTGGGAGGGTTGGTACTGAGGGAGGGTCACACTGTGGGAGGGGTGGTACTGAGGGAGGGTCACACTGTGGGAGGGGTGGTACTGAGGGAGGGTCACACTGTGGGAGGGGTGGTACCGAGGGAGGGTCACACTGTGGGAGGAGTGGTACTGAGGGAGGGTCACACTGTGGGAGGGGTGGTACTGAGGGAGGGTCACACTGTGTGGGGTGGTACCGAGGGAGGGTCACACTGTGGGAGGGGTGGTACCGAGGGAGGGTCACACTGTGGGAGGGGTGGTACTGAGGGAGGGTCACACTGTGGGAGGGGTGGTACCGAGGGAGAGTCACACTGTGGGAGGGTGGTACTGAGGGAGAGTCACACTGTGGGAGGGGTGGTACCGAGGGAGAGTCACACTGTGGGAGGGGAGGTACTGAGGGAGGGTCACACTGTGTGGGGTGGTACCGAGGGAGGGTCACACTGTGGGAGGGGAGGTACCGAGGGAGAGTCACACTGTGGGAGGGTGGTACTGAGGGAGAGTCACACTGTGGGAGGGGTGGTACCGAGGGAGAGTCACACTGTGGGAGGGGAGGTACTGAGGGAGGGTCACACTGTGTGGGGTGGTACCGAGGGAGGGTCACACTGTGGGAGGGGAGGTACCAAGGGAGGGTCACACTGTGGGAGGGGCGGTACCGAGGGAGGGTCACACTGTGGGAGGGGGGGTACCGAGGGAGGGTCACACTGTGGGAGGGGCGGTACCGAGGGAGGGTCCCACTGTGGGAGGGGAGGTACCGAGGGAGGGTCCCACTGTGGGAGGGGAGGTACCAAGGGAGGGTCACACTGTGGGAGGGGTGGTACTGAGGGAGGGTCACACTGTGGGAGGGGTGGTACTGAGGGAGGGTCACACTGTGGGAGGGGTGGTACTGAGGGAGGGTCACACTGTGGGAGGGGTGGTACTGAGGGAGGGTCACACTGTGGGAGGGGTGGTACCGAGGGAGAGTCACACTGTGGGAGGGGAGGTACTGAGGGAGGGTCACACTGTGGGAGGGGCGGTACCGAGGGAGGGTCACACTGTGGGAGGGGTGGTACCGAGGGAGGGTCACACTGTGTGGGGTGGTACCGAGGGAGGGTCACACTGTGGGAGGGGTGGTACCGAGGGAGGGTCACACTGTGGGAGGGGCAGTACCGAGGGAGGGTCACACTGTGGGAGGGGAGGTACCGAAGGAGGGTCACACTGTGGGAGGGGTGGTACCGAGGGAGGGTCACACTGTGGGAGGGGAGGTACCGAGTGAGGGTCACACTGTGGGAGGGGTGGTACCGAGGGAGGGTCACACTGTGGGAGGGGTGGTACTGAGGGAGGGTCACACTGTGGGGGGGTGGTACTGAGGGAGGGTCACACTGGGAGGGGGTGGTACTGAGGGAGGGTCACACTGTGGGGGGGGTGGTACTGAGGGAGGGTGACACTGTGGGAGGGGTGGTACTGAGGGAGGGTCACACTGTGGGGGGGGTGGTACTGAGGGAGGGTCACACTCTGGGAGGGGTGGTACTGAGGGAGGGTCACTGTGGGTCTGTGTCTCTCGGTGCTGAGCAGAGATGTGGCCGGTGGATTGCCACGGTTTGAGCCTGGCTCTGCTGGGATTGGGGCCGGATTTATTTAGTTTCTAACAATGCGAAACGTCTCCCGTTTGGATCACCAACTCAGGGCGTCTGGGTGAATCGGAGTTTGGTGCAATGGACCGGCTGGGGAAAAGTTTCATCTCCTCGCGACTGCTGAGGAACACCGAACGGACTTTGCTGCCCGTCCACTTCTCCCCTCCCGTCCTGTCTCGTTTCTGAACTGTCTTTTTGACTGTTTGCTGGTGTTCTGCTGGCTGTAGACTCCGTCCCCACCCTGCTCACCCCCAGTGGTACTGTTTGAACTTTTTGAATTCGAACTGCGCCGTGGCTGGGTGGGGCTCCACGATGGCCCAGTCCAAGTCCGGCTCAGGAGCGGCAGCCAACGCAGAGGGCCACCCGTTCAAATTAAAGACCGCTGTGCAGTGTACCGTGCCTTCTTCAGTCTGTAGGAATGGCACCCTAAAGGCCGTGGCAGAGACTGTCGGAGGCCGTGAGGGCATTGCTGCAGCAGCGGCTCTGAACAGGAGAACTCTGTTGTATTTGAAGTCACCGAGGGGTGTAGTTTTGGCCCTGAGTTGGGGGATAAAGGTGGGGAGGGTTTTATGTAGCTGGAGCCGGTGCTGGGCCCTGTGCAGCTGGGAATTTTCTCTCACGTCCACCCCATCTCCCTGACTCGGCCCTATTCCCCTTCCTGCTCCATGTACGCCCCTGAGCCTGGCCCGATGCAGGCGGCCCTCTTCCGAGAGGTGTCCGCAGTGCTGGAGTCGACAGATGGCAGCGAGTGCGTACCATGGGCGGCGATTTCAACTGCACCCTCGAGGAGAGGGGTCGCACTGGCCCTCAGGGCAGCCGAGCATCGGGACCTGGTCGTGTCATCGGACATGGTCAATGTCTGGTGGAGTCCTCACCCTGACCGCTGAGCTTTCTCACGGAGGCGCAGAAGGGATGGGGGCTCGTGGATCGACCAGCTCTCTATCTCCGGGGTCCACATCTCCCAGGTTTGGCCGCATTGATGTGGCCGGTTGTGTGCCCGGACCGCCAGCTGGAGATGAATGCCCAGCCCACACAGACTGGCATTTCAACAGCCGGCTGCAGGAGGGCAGCCGGTTCCAGGAACGGTTCCGGCCATTCTGGGAGTCCTGGCAGGAGGGATGGTAAGCTTCCCCTCCATGTGGCTCCAGTGGGACGTGGGCAAGGCTCACATCCGACTGTTCTGCCACTCGGGCAGAGGTGGTACTGAGGGAGGGTCAGTGGGGAGGGAGCACAGACCGGGAGGCTGTCTCAGCTCACTTAATCTATGCTTGACGGAGCCGGGAATCCCCACGAACTCTCCGCCCTACACCACACCCACCTCCCACCAGCTTGGACACAGACCTCCCACACACCCCGGACAGGTCAGCTAATCCCAGTTACCCCGGACTGGTCGCTAAATCCCAGTTACCCCGGACAGGTCAGCTAATCCCAGTTACCCCGGACCGGTCACTAAATCGCAGTTACCCCGGACCGGTCACTAAATCCCAGTTGCCACGGACCGGTCACTAAATCCCAGTTGCCACGGACTGGTCGCTAAATCGCAGTTACCCCGGACCGGTCACTAAATCCCAGTTGCCACGGACCGGTCACTAAATCCCAGTTGCCACGGACTGGTCGCTAAATCCCAGACACCCTGGACTGGTCGCTAAATCCCAGTCACCCCGGACTGGTCACTAAATCCCAGTCACCCCGGACTGGTCACTAAATCGCAGTTACCCCGGACTGGTCGCTAAATCCCAGTTGCCCCGGACTGGTCGCCAAATCCCAGTTGCCCCAGACTGGTCACAAAAGCTCAGTTGCCCCAGACTGGGCACTCACCTCCCAGTTGTCCCGACTTGAGAACAGAAGGCAATTGAGCCGAGACTTCAAATAAACCTGAAAATGGAATTAGAGAAGGAGTGAGTGGTGACGGTTATCGGGGCGGGGGCGGATAAGGGGGCGTCAGGAGTTCAGGAGGGCTTGGAAAAGGATATCCCACATTATGGCAAACGGGATTCCAGTTGGTCTAGTCCGGGGTCTATGATGTTGGGTGTGGAAGAGTTTCTGATGGGGAGCAAATCCGCCAAGGTATTTCTGTTTCGGGGGGGTCTCCGATGGAGTGAGACTACTGCAGCGTATACTTACTGTAACAGGGCAGGTCTCCCATAGTGTACATTTATGACAGTGAGGGTCTCTGATCAGACCGGTCTCCCATAGTGTATGTTTATGACAGTGAGGGTCTCTGATCAGACCGGTCTCCCATAGTGTATGTTTATGACAGTGAGGGTCTCTGATCAGACCGGTCTCCCATAGTGTATGTTTATGACAGTGAGGGTCTCTGATCAGACCGGTCTCCCATAGTGTATGTTTATGACAGTGAGGGTCTCTGATCAGACCGGTCTCCCATAGTGTATGTTTATGACAGTGAGGGTCTCTGATCAGACCGGTCTCCCATAGTGTATGACAGTTTATGACAGTGAGGGTCTCTGATCAGACCGGTCTCCCATAGTGTATGTTTATGACAGTGAGGGTCTCAGATCAGACCGGTCTCCCATAGTGTATGTTTATGACAGTGAGGGTCTCTGATCAGACCGGTCTCCCATACTGTATGTTTATGACAGTGAGGGTCTCTGATCAGACCGGTCTCCCATAGTGTATGTTTATGACAGTGAGGGTCTCTGATCAGACCGGTCTCCCATAGTGTATGTTTATGACAGTGAGGGTCTCTGATCAGACCGGTCTCCCATAGTGTACATTTATGACAGTGAGGGTCTCTGATCAGACCGGTCTCCCATAGTGTATGTTTATGACAGTGAGGGTCTCTGATCAGACCGGTCTCCCATAGTGTATGTTTATGACAGTGAGGGTCTCTGATCAGACCGGTCTCCCATAGTGTATGTTTATGACAGTGAGGGTCTCTGATCAGACCGGTCTCCCATAGTGTACATTTATGACAGTGAGGGTCTCTGATCAGACCGGTCTCCCATAGTGTATGTTTATGACAGTGAGGGTCTCTGATCAGACCGGTCTCCCATAGTGTACATTTATGACAGTGAGGGTCTCTGATCAGACCGGTCTCCCATACTGTATGTTTATGACAGTGAGGGTCTCTGATCAGACCGGTCTCCCATAGTGTATGTTTATGACAGTGAGGGTCTCTGATCAGACCGGTCTCCCATAGTGTATGTTTATGACAGTGAGGGTCTCTGATCAGACCGGTCTCCCATAGTGTACATTTATGACAGTGAGGGTCTCTGATCAGACCGGTCTCCCATACTGTATGTTTATGACAGTGAGGGTCTCTGATCAGACCGGTCTCCCATAGTGTATGTTTATGACAGTGAGGGTCTCTGATCAGACCGGTCTCCCATAGTGTATGTTTATGACAGTGAGGGTCTCTGATCAGACCGGTCTCCCATACTGTATGTTTATGACAGTGAGGGTCTCTGATCAGACCGGTCTCCCATAGTGTACATTTATGACAGTGAGGGTCTCTGATCAGACCGGTCTCCCATACTGTATGTTTATGACAGTGAGGGTCTCTGATCAGACCGGTCTCCCATAGTGTATGTTTATGACAGTGAGGGTCTCTGATCAGACCGGTCTCCCATAGTGTATGTTTATGACAGTGAGGGTCTCTGATCAGACCGGTCTCCCATAGTGTACATTTATGACAGTGAGGGTCTCTGATCAGACCGGTCTCCCATACTGTGTTTATGACAGTGAGGGTCTCTGATCAGACCGGTCTCCCATAGTGTATGTTTATGACAGTGAGGGTCTCTGATCAGACCGGTCTCCCATAGTGTATGTTTATGACAGTGAGGGTCTCTGATCAGACCGGTCTCCCATAGTGTACATTTATGACAGTGAGGGTCTCTGATCAGACCGGTCTCCCATACTGTATGTTTATGACAGTGAGGGTCTCTGATCAGACCGGTCTCCCATAGTGTATGTTTATGACAGTGAGGGTCTCTGATCAGACCGGTCTCCCATAGTGTACATTTATGACAGTGAGGGTCTCTGATCAGACCGGTCTCCCATACTGTATGTTTATGACAGTGAGGGTCTCTGATCAGACCGGTCTCCCATAGTGTATGTTTATGACAGTGAGGGTCTCTGATCAGACCGGTCTCCCAGAGTGTATGTTTATGACAGTGAGGGTCTCTGATCAGACCGGTCTCCCATAGTGTATGTTTATGACAGTGAGGGTCTCTGATCAGACCGGTCTCCCATAGTGTATGTTTATGACAGTGAGGGTCTCTGATCAGACCGGTCTCCCATAGTGTATGTTTATGACAGTGAGGGTCTCTGATCAGACCGGTCTCCTGCACTGTACGTTTCTGATGGTGAGGAGTGTCTCTGATCAGACCTATCCCGACCGTGTATGTTTCTGATGGTGTTGATGGGGCTGGGTCTCTCTGGGGAAGAGTGTGGTTTCTCACCTTGTGCAGCAGTTTCCTGTCGACCACATTGTGCACCCGCAAGAAGCGGTCGAGCCCGCAGGACGCCACGAGAGGCAAGGACGGGTGACACTGGACGCTGCGCACGCTGCCCGCCTGCCCTTTCAAACACCGCAGCAGCCGCCCTGAGGAGACAGAGAGAGGATCATCACAGCCCCAACACTCGCCAACACCTTCATCGACGAGAGCAGGCTCACGCACGGCACACTGGATCTCAACCAGCCTCCTGAACCCCTTATTCTGGTCTCTCTACACCTGGGATACCGTGGACAGTTCTGGTCTCTCTAGACCTGGGATATTGTGGACAGTTCTGGTCTCTCTACACCTGGGATATTGTGGACAGTTCTGGTCTCTCTACACCTGGGATACTGTGGACAGTTCTGGTCTCTCTACACCTGGGATACTGTGGACAGTTCTGGTCTCTCTACACCTGGGATACTGTGGACAGTTCTGGTCTCTCTACACCTGGGATACTGTGGACAGTTCTGGTCTCTCTACACCTGGGATATTGTGGACAGTTCTGGTCTCTCTACACCTGGGATATTGTGGACAGTTCTGGTCTCTCTACACCTGGGATATTGTGGACAGTTCTGGTCTCTCTACACCTGGGATATTGTGGACAGTTCTGGTCTCTCTACACCTGGGATATTGTGTACAGTTCTGGTCTCTCTACACCTGGGATATTGTGGACAGTTCTGGTCTCTCTACACCTGGGATATTGTGGACAGTTCTGGTCTCTCTACACCTGGGATATTGTGTACAGTTCTGGTCTCTCTACACCTGGAATAATGTGGACAGTTCTGGTCTCTCTACACCTGGGATACTGTGGACAGTTCTGGTCTCTCTACACCTGGGATACTGTGGACAGTTTCCTAAAGCATATGCTGGGCCGGCAGGTTGGGGGTAACAGACACCAACAGAATCAACAAACTCATTCGTAAGGCCAGTGATGTTGTGGGGATGGAACTGGACTCTCTGACGGTAGTGTCTGAAAAGAGGATGCTTTCCAAGTTGCATGCCATCTTGGACAATGTCTCCCATCCACTACATAATGTACTGGGTGGGCACAGGACTACATTCAGCCAGAGACTCATTCCACCGAGATGCAACACAGAGCGTCATAGGAAGTCATTCCTGCCTGTGGCCATCAAACTTTACAACTCCTCCCTTGGAGGGTCAGACACCCTGAACCAATAGGCTGGTCTGGACTTATTTCCTGGCATAATTTACATATTACTATTTAACTATTTATGGTGCTACTGTAAAGAAAACCAGTTTCCCCCGGGATCAATAAAGTATGACTATGACTATGAATGATAGGCCAGCCATTGAGAAGATCTATCAGATTGGCTGGACGTGGTTTTGATGTGGACGAGGTCTGAATGGAGGATGCCTGATTCCTTGATCATTTTGGAGACTGACAGCAGGTTTGACTGAATCTTTCTTCATTTCTGACAGGGTTGGACAGTCTGGATATTGGGAAGGCGCAGTGTCAGGGGTACGGAGGCCTGGAACATTTCTGTACAGAAATAGGCCTTTTGGCCCATCTCTCCGTGTTGAACTCTGCTTAGTCCCACCGACCTCACCCGGACCATAGCCCTCCACACCCCTGCCATGGATATACCTGTCCAAATTCCGCTTAGATATTGAACTCCAACCTGCATCTTCTACTTCCACTGGTACCTCTTTCCACACCCTCACCTAACCTTAAATTGAAGGTAGTTCCCACCCAAGTTCCCTTAAACTTTCCACCTTTCACCCTCAACCCATGACTTCTTGTGGCAGTCCCACCCAACCTCAGTGGAAAAAGCCTGCTTGCATTTACCCTGTCTATACCCCTCATAATTTTGTATATCTCTATCAAATCTTCTGCAATCCAAGAAATAAATTGCTAAGCTATTAAATATTTCCCTGCAACCGAAGTCATCCAGACCAGGCAACGTCCTTGTAAACTTTCTCTGTACTCTTTCAGCCTTGTTTACAGCTTTCCTGTGGGTCGGTGACCAAAACTGCACACACAATACTCCAAATCAGACCTCACCGACATCTTATACAACTTCAAGTTAACATCCCATCTCCTGTACTCCATACTTTGATTTATGAAGGCCAATGTGCCAAAAGCTTTCCTTCTGACCCTGTCTACGTGTGACACCATTTTCGAGGAACTCTGGACCTGTATTCCCAGATCCCCCTGTTCTGCTGGTCTCCACGGGAGTCCTCTCGTTTGCCCTCCCGAAGGGCTTCACCTCTGCCCCTCTGGAATCCCGGGATGGAAGGTCACTGAACTGCAGTGATATACTTCCCAAGACAGAAAGGACTGCAGGAACTGGAATGAGGGGCAGGGGGCAGTCTGCTGGAACTCAGTGGGTCGAGCAGCATCTGTGAGGGGGAGGAATTGTCGGCATCTCGGCTCGAGACCTGCAGGGAGAACACTTCTGTTCTGGGAAAGTGTGGGGCAGGCACCAGCGGGCGGGCTGGTCTGTTTCTACCGACGGGAGCTTGTCGTTCAGGTGCAGGAAACCTGAACACTTCCCTGTGACGACCGCGGACCCTCCGGCAGCCCAGAGTGAACAGCCGAATCCAGGAGGGGAGGGGAGAGATGGAGTGTCAGGCTCTGATCACCACGGCAGGCCGAAGAGTCTGCGCCCAGGTTGGCAGGGGGGGCAGCCGAGGGGTCGGGGGGGGCGAGGAGTCGGGGGGGGCGGCAGAGGGGTCGGGGGGCCGCAGAGGGGTCGGGGGCGCGGCAGAGGGGTCGGGGGCGCGGCAGAGGGGTCGGGGGCGCGGCAGAGGGGTCGGGGGGGCGAGGAGTCGGGGGGGGCGGCAGAGGGGTCGGGGGGGCGGCAGAGGGGTCGGGGGGGCGGCAGAGGGGTCGGGGGGGCGGCAGAGGGGTCGGGGGGCGCGGCAGAGGGGTCAGGGGGGGTCATTCAGGCAGGCCCCTGGGACGCAGAAGACAGCACCTACCTTTCCGGAGGTCCAGGACAGCCAGATGCCCATGGGTGTTACCCACAACGACTGAACTGCAGGGGCAAGAAACACAATGGCGTCAGCGACACAGACGTCCCAGTGAGGCAGAGAGAGCAATAGAGGGCGTGGGAGGGATAAAGAAATGGCTGGGGGGGGTGTGATACACAGACAATTGGATTGAACGTTGTACATCATCTCACCAAACCTTCCCAGAGGAAGGAGAGGTGCAAAGAACACGGCACCGACTCACTTGGCATCAGACGTCAGTGAGAGAGCGGTTAATGGAACCTCGCCATACGTCATCTCCAGAACAGGTCGGCGCTGAGCACTGGGGTCGTAGACACGGACCTGTGGGCACAAAACGTCACTGCTGACGGAATAGATATTCTGTTCAAACAGGATGGGGTACCGGTGGGGACGGGTCTGTCACTGTGTAACAATCAATCACCAAGTTCAGGGCTGAGCACTTCCCAGAGGGAACATCGTTCCCACACAATGTGCACGATTCCACAGTCTGGTCATCCAGAATTTGATATGAGTTTCTGAGGTGAACCATGCGGCCGTTTGGTGAGAGTTCAGGGTCAGGGATGAGTCAGCACTCACCTGGCTGTGTCCTGTACAGGTGACAAGTTTGTCGGAAGCTGGGATGAAGTGTACGTCCCTCACCCAAACCGGAACGCGGAGATCCAACCAGTCATTACGTACCTTCAATAGAGCAGGAGACAGCGTCAAACGGACCGACCTGGGGTAAGGAGGAAGAAAGGATCGGAGAGGGGTGGGCGGAGAGAAAATATATGAAGGGGACAGGGGCCGGGTGGGGGTGGGCAGACGAGAGAGGAGACGGGGGGCAGACGGGAGAGGGGACCGGGGGGGGCAGGTGGGCAGACGGGAGAGGGGACGGGGGGGAGCAAGTGGGCAGACGGGAGAGGGGACCGGAGGGGGCAGACGGGCGAGGGGACCGGAGGGGGCAGACGGGCGAGGGGACCGGAGGGGGCAGACGGGCGAGGGACGGGGGGGGCAGACGGGCGAGGGACGGGGGGACAGACGGGAGAGGGACTGGGGGGACAGACGGGAGAGGGACTGGGGGGACAGACGGGAGAGGGACTGGGGGGACAGACAGGAGAGGGACCGGACAGGGGCCGGGGGGGGCAGACAGGAGAGGGGACCGTGGGGGGTCAGACAGGAGAGGGGACCGGGGGGGGGGGGTCAGACGGGAGAGGGGACCCGGGGGAGGGGCAGACGGGAGAGAGACTGGGGGGGGCAGACAGGAGAGGGGACTGCAGGGGGCAGACGGGCAAGGGACTGGGGGGACAGACAGGAGAGGGACTGGGGGGACAGACAGGAGAGGGACTGGGGGGACAGACAGGAGAGGGACCGGACAGGGGCCGGGGGAGGGGGCAGACAGGAGAGGGGACTGGGGGGGGCAGACAGGAGAGGGGACCGGAGGGGGGCAGACAGGAGAGGGGACGGGGGGGCAGACAGGAGAGGGGACCGGGGGGACAGACAGGAGAGGGGACCGGGGGGACAGACAGGAGAGGGACCGGACAGGGGCCGGGGGGGGGGGGGCAGACAGGAGAGGGGACCGGGGGGGGGCAGACAGGAGAGGGGACCGGGGGGGGGCAGACGGGAGAGGGGACAGGGGGGCAGACAGGAGAGGGGACTGGGGCGAGTGGGGACAGGGGGGTGTGATGACCCCGGGGGCTTACATTCTTCGCCGTGAACACAGTCTCTTGTGGCCTCTGCAGGTCCCAGACTCTCAGCTCGTTCTCCTTGCCTCCGGTGGCCACGTGCTCCCTCCTCTCCGGGTTCTGCCGCATCCGGCAGACTCTGGCACCCACCTGCATCTCGGTCTGCAGGGCGAAAACGATGCACGTGAGCTCCCCTGCGCACACACCAAGCCCGTTCACACATTACTCCCCCACCAAACTCCCCCAATTCATCGTCCTCTGTTCGCGGACACCTCTCCACTGATCTGCTCCAGATTCCTGAACACTACACCCCCCACCCCCCGACTGACCCTGCCTCCTGCCCACCTGATTTGGTGACGATTACCCCCTCTGGACCCCACTGTCTCCAATATCCCAGACACAGCCTCTCCAACACCTCACTCATCGGGACACCGACAGACCCCCGCCCCTCCCAAAATCACCCGCTCCCCTGCCCCGCGGCCCCCTCCCAGCTCCCGGATTCCTATAACAGGGAAGGCCATTCAGTCCTATCAAGTCGCAGTTCTATCCTGTCTCCCTCACCAATCGCCTCTGTAATCCTCTGTCCCCACAATCCCTCCCAGATTTTTACCCTCAGTCACGCACTCAGGGCAATTAACCCACTGATCCCCGCAGCATGGGATGAACCCGGAACACTCTGGGGTTGGGGGGGGAGACCATGAGGCCTTTGGGGGAACGTGCAAACTCCACACAGACAGTGCCAGGGTTGGAATGGAAACTAGCGGTCCCTGGTGACGTGAGGCAGCGTTCCCTCTCTCACGGGTCCCTTCTTTAGGCTATCAATACCACCCCCCACCACCCCCAAACCATCCTTACATGATCGGTCGACCCTTCTTGCCAAACTTTCAGAAGTCCCGACTCCACGCAGGTGATAAGGGAGCTGCAGAAAGGACAAAGGTGACTGTTACAGACATCGCGGAGGGTCACACTGAGAAAGGCAGGCTCGGGGAGATGAGAGGTCACACTTGCCTCTTGTAACAACAGACCCTTCAGCCCAATACCCATCCCCAGTGCAAAAATACCATCACTCCCGCCTTCCCTCCCCTCGTTACGCTGCCATGACTGAATGGCGGAGCAGTCTGGATGGGCAGAGTGGCCTAGTTACCTCCTGTCGTTTCAGACTCCACTTGTGACTGCAGTCACGCTGGCCCCTTGCACCTGCCCTGCCCTTCACTGAGATCGTGGCCCTCCCGTTCCCCACAACTCGCCAGCGTCCGCAAACCCACTCATCTCAGCCTCGAGGACACTCGTGGCTTTCTGGAGTCGGGAACATGAAAGATGCTGGGTGTGTCTGCATTTGTGCCACCCGCATCCCGACACTCCCTCTCTGCCCCCTGTCCCTCACCCCTCCCGCAGCCCTCCACCCTCACCATTCCCCACATCCTTTGCTCCCGCCAGATTCACAAACTCGCTCTCCGCTCCACACTGACAAACACAGGACTGTGCAAAAGTCTTAGTCACCCCAGCAAATATATGTGCCTCAGAATTTTGCACAGTACTGCATGAATATAGAATTCCTCCTCTTCTTCACATCAGATTGTGTCTGATCCCCAGACTGTGTGCAATTAAGGTGAGAGGGAGCAAGTTGCTTTGTTCTTTTTCACAGGAAGTGGTAGGTGCCTTGAACATGTTACCAGGGGTGGTAGCGGAGGCAGATACAATAGGGGTATTAAAGGGGCTCTGAGACAGACACATGGATATGGACATTATGTACCGAGACATTAGCAAGATGGAATTAGAAACATAGAAAACCTACAGCACAATACAGGCCCTTCAGTCCACAAAGCTGTGCTAAACATGTCCTTACCTTAGAACTACCTCGGCTTGCCCACAGCCCTCTATTTTTCTAAGCTCCATGTAGTCATCCAGGAGTCTCTGAAAAGACCCTATCATTTCCGCCTCCACCACGGCCGCCGGCAGCCCATTCCACGCACTCACCACTCTCTGCGTAAAAAACTAACCCCTGACATCTCCTCTGTACCTACTTCCAAGCACCTTAAAACTGTGCCCTCTCGTGTTAGCCATTTCAGCCCTGGGGAAAAGCCTCTGACTATCCACACGATCAATGCCTCTCAGCATCTTATACACCTCTATCAGGTCACCTCTCATCCCCGTCGCTCCAAAGAAAAAAGGCTGAGTTCACTCAACCTATTCTCATAAGGCGTGCTCCCCAATCCAGGCAACATTCTTGTAAATCTCCTCTGCACCCTTTCTATGGTTTCCACATCCTTCCTGTAGTGAGGTGACCAGAACTGAGCACAGTACTCCAAGTGGGGTCTGACCAGGGTCCTATATAGCTGTAACTTTACCTCTCGGCTCCTAAACTCAATCTCATGCCTTCTTAACCACAGTTAACGTGCGTAGCAGCTTTGACTGTCCTATGGACTCGGACCCCAAGACCCCTCTGATCCTCCACACTGCCAAGAGTCTTACCATTAGTGCTATATTCAGCCATCATGTTTGACCGACCAAAATGAACCACCTCACACTTATCTGGGTTGAACTCCATCTGCCACTTCTCAGCCCAGTTTTGCATCCTATCGATGTCCCGTTGTAACCTCTGACAGCCCTCCACACTATCCACAACACCCCCAACCTTTGTGTCATCAGCAAATTTACTAACCCATCCCTCCACTTCCTCATCTAGGTCATTTATAAAAATCATGGAGAGTAGGTGTCCTAGAACAGATCCCTGAGGCACACCACGGGTCACCAGCCTCCATGCAGAATATGACGCATCTACAATGCAGTTGGCCAGTTAATTACCTTCTGTGTTGGTTCAACACTACACTGCGGGGCCAAAGGGCCTGTTCTTGTCTTTTACTGTTCTATGCTCCAATGGGTGGCAGGGTGGGGATACGTCTCTGCCAAACGAGGTGTGAGGTGCTCCTTACCTCCCTTGGCCTGCAGGTCACCCTTGGGCAAGGTGCAGCACCTGCTTAGCCCCCGATCAGGGTGACGTGAAGCCGTGGGATCAGGTGGTGGATGGTCGTATGAGCAGCCAGTACAGATCACAAGTCCTGGTTATGTGACCACTGACACCAGGCAGACAATCTCTATAGAGTATTGATAATGGCTGGGGTCACCCGTCTTGTAAAGACACTGCCCAGAAGGCGGCAATGGCAAACCAATCATTCTATAGAAAAATATGCCAAGAACTATCATGGCTGTGGAAAGACTACAACCGCCTAAATGACCACTTATCAGGTACACCTGTACACCGGCTCGTTGATGGAAATATCTAATCAGCCAATCATGCGGCAGCAATTCAATGCATAACAGCATGCTGACACGGTCAAAAGGTTCAGCTGTTGTTCAGACCAAACATCAGAATGGGGAAGAAATGTGATCTCAGTGACTTTGACAGTGGAATGATTGTTGGTGCCAGACGGGGTGGTTTGAGTATCTCAGAAACTGCTGATCTCCTGGGATCTTCACACACAACAGTCTCTAGACTTTACGGAGAATGGTGTGAAAAATAAAAACATCCAGTGAGCAGCAGTTCTGTGGGTGAAAACACCTTGTTAATGAGAGAGGTCAGAGGAGAATGGCCAGACTGGTTCAAGCTGACAGTAACTCAAATAACCACACGTTACAACAGTGGTGTGCAGACGAGCACAAACACACATTCAGTGGCCACTGAGGATATACTGTGCATTTGGTTTTTCTTTTTTCTACCTCAATGTACTTGTGTATGGACTGATCTGTCTGGATGGCATGGGTGATGATTTCCTCTGTAACAGAGCACAGAACAGTACAGGCCCTTCAGCCCACAATGTAGGGTAGACCTTTTAAACTACTCTAAAATCAATCTAACCTTTCCCTCTCACAAACCCTCCATTTTTCTATGACCCATGCACCCATCTAAAAGTCACTTAAATGTCCCTAAAGTATCTGTCTCTACACCACCCCTGGCAGGACGTCACACACACCCAACACTTACCTCCGATCACCTTAAATGTCCCTAATGTATCTGTCTCTACCCCCACCCCTGGCAGGACGTTCCACACACCCACCACTTACCTCCCATCACCTTAAATGTCCCTAATGTATCTGCCTCTACACCACCCCTGGCAGGACGTCCCACACACCCACCACTTACCCCCGATCACCTTAAATGTCCCTAATGTATCTGTCTCTACCCCCACCCCTGGCAGGACGTTCCACACACCCACCACTTACCCCCGATCACCTTAAATGTCCCTAATGTATCTGTCTCTACACCACCCCTGGCAGGACGTTCCACACACCCACCACTCTCCGTGTAACAAACCTACCTCTGATGCCCCCCTATACTTTCCTCCAATCCCTTGTATTAGCCATTTCTGCCCTGAGAATAGTCTCTGGCTGTCCACTCCATCTGTGTCTCAGATCATCTTGTACATTTCTGTCGTCACCTCTCATCCTCCAAAGAGAGAGGCCCAAGTTCACTCAATCTATCCTCATGATTCAAGCTCTCCAGGCAGTGTCCTGGCAAATATCCTCCGCACCATCTCTGAAGCTTTCACATGCCTCCTCTAACGAGGCGACCAGAGCTCAGCCCAGTATTCCAAGTAGCCTCACTCTCTCATAACCATCTATTGATAATGACGAGCCAGAGGCCAGACCATCAGGATTTTGGAATGAGCAGATGCTGGATTATCGGAGTGTCCTGTCACCGTATACCTCTGCCGATCGCTGCTCCCACATTCAGACCTCCTACCTTGCCTTCCCACCCCACCAATCCCAGTTCCTCCATCGTACTCACTTGTCGTACGTCGCCAGGCCTCGGAACGGCCCTTCCCCTCCGGCGCAATCCCGGAATTCTGTGAACTTCTCCTTTTCCGTGCTGAAGACTTTCACCGTACCGTTCAGACAGCCCAGGAACACCTGAGGGACGGAGGGCAGGAAGAGGAGGAGTAAAATGACTTCCAGAGGTACAGGCTAACACATTTGGGCTCGGTATGCAAATTTCTACAGATGTACAGTGGAGAATATTCTGACTGGGGCAGGGGCTCCACTGCACAGGATCAGAAGTCAAACTTCAGTCGATTGTAAACTTAGCCAGACACAATCTTCCCCACCACTGAGGACATTTTCAAAAGGCGGTGTTTCATGATTGAGGGCCCCCACCACCCAGGACATGTCATCTTCTCATTACCACCACCGGGGGCGGGGGGGGGGGGAACAGGGGTCTGAACACACACGTTCAATCTTTTAAGGACAGATTCTTCCCTTCCACCATCAGGTTACTGAACAGTCCATGAACACGACCTCTTATTTATTTATCACAACTGAGGGTAATTTTTTATGTCTTGCACTGTCCTGCTGATACAAGAACAACTAACTTCAGGATACGTCAGTGATAACGAATTGGATTCTGACTGGGTGCCTCTCTGAGGCTCGCAGTCCCAGCGGACGCTCCCCGACGATGCAGCCGTGTCACCTTCACACCTGGCGTCCATCACAACACGGTGTCGGGAAGGGCGAGCTGCCGGTTGGCACATTCCAGGCTGCAGGGGGACGTGCTGAGGGGCAGCCGAAGGCCAGACTTTGTGGGGCAGGGCTGTGGTCTAAAGCACAGAGGGGAGCAGGGGGCCCGGGTACAGCAGTGGGGAGAGGGCAAGATTCAGCAACAGCTTCGTTCCCATTGTGGTATTATTTTGTAAAAACCGTGTATTTGTTTACATTTACGTTTTCTTGTGAACGCTGCTCATCCCCTTTCCGGAAGGAGCTCACACGCTCCCCCCCGGCCCCCCGACGGCTCCGTGGGGTTCCTCCAGACCGAGGGGTTGGGGTCAGCCCGTCGTGGGCACGCGATGTCGGCGCCACTCGCGGGCTGCCCCCACCGCGCATTCCTCTGAACGTGGGACAAACAGCTTTAATGGCTGATGCACTGGAGAGGGCCAGCACGAGGAAGTGCTACACCGTCGGAGGGGCAGGACCGACCACAACGACTTCAGTACGGCATTCGACCACGGAACCTAACCGGGGGGGGGGGGGTCTCGGGGTGCCTGACAGTGGACACTCGTGTAGATCGTGCTCGCCTACACCGGTCAGAGCATCAAATACAAAAGTAGACCTGCTGCAGCTGGATAAAACATTGATCCCAGAGGAAATTACAGTGTCACTGTAGCATCACAAATGCACAGATAAATAGTAGAAGAGAAGTAAGAAAGAATAAAAAAATAAGTTACCTCAAACCGTCTAACAGGAGTCATCACTTCCCCGGCTGCAGGTTGACTCATTACAGAGCCTGATGGCCGAGGGTAAGAATGACCTCACACAGCGTTCTTTGGAGCAGCACAGTTGTCTTAGTCTGTCACTGAAAGTGCTCCTCTGTTCAGCCAAGGCGGCATGCAGAGGGTGAGAAACATTGTCCAGAATTGCCAGGATTTTCTACCACAGCCTCCAGTGTGTCCAGTTTGACTCCTATAACAGGGCCAGCCTTTCCAATCAGTTTCTCAATTTATTAATGGCATCACCGCGATGATGCAATTGCCCCAGCACACTTGCAGTATAGTGTTCAGTTCTGATCACCTTTGGGTGCAGAGGAGATTTAGCAGGATACTGCCTGGATTAGAGAGGGCGCAGAGGAGATTCACCAGGATGCTGCCTGGATTAGAGAGGGCGCAGAGGAGATTTACCAGGATGCTGCCTGGATTAGAGAGGGTGCAGAGGAGATTTAGCAGGATACTTCTGGATTAGAGAGGGTGCAGAGGAGATTGACCAGGATGCTGCCTGGATTAGAGAGGCTGCAGAGGAGATTGACCAGGATGCTGCCTGGATTAGAGAGGGTGCAGAGGAGATTTACCAGGATGCTGCCTGGATTAGAGAGGGTGCAGAGGAGATTTACCAGGATGCTGCCTGGATTAGAGAGGGTGCAGAGGAGATTTACCAGGATCCTGCTGGATTAGAGAGGGTGCAGAGGAGATTTAGCAGGATACTGCCTGGATAGAGAGGGTGCAGAGATTTACCAGGATGCTGCCTGGATTAGAGGCCATCTCTTATGACAACAGGCTTTTATCTTTGGAGTGAAGTTGACAGAGAAGTAACTTGCTGGAGGACAAGATGACAAGAGGCAAAGGTCAAGTAGACAGCCAGAGACTTTTTCCCCAGGGTGGAAGCGGCTAATACGAGGGGGGCATAATTTTAATGTGATTGGGGGAAAGTACAGGGTGTCACCAGAGGAAAGTTTGTCACTCAGAGAGTAGTGGGTGCATGGAGTGCCTACTGAGGTGGTGGTTAAGGTAGATACATGAGGAGACAGATGATTAGAAATTGCTGGGTTAGGTAGGAGGGAAGGGCCGGATTGATCTTAGAGTAGATTAAAAGGTCAGCACAACATTGTGGGCCGAGTGGCCTGTACTCTGATGTAATGTTCTGTGTTCTAAACGCTGGCCGACCCTGAGTTGCTCCAATGGTTTGGTTGTTGCTCTGACTGAGATGCAGACCATACTGATCTCTCTCTGTCAGACACACACACATGCACACACACTCTGACACTAGCTTCAAGAGGCTTTTGGTAGAAGCCCAGGTCTCCGAGCAACCTGTTACCTCAGACTCCAGGGGGCTCTCCCAGCACATGGCACAGACCTCCTGGTCACGGCTCAGCACAGAAACGTCCGTGTAGTTGGTGGCCTGCTTCTTGTGAAGGTTGACGCCTAGGGAGGGGGCAGACGCGAGCATTAGTAAAAGTCAGGCTGCCCCCCTCCCCAAGAGAAACATCAACAGTGGCTCCCCTGACACAGTCCGAGGACATTTCCACTCCCATCGCCAGCCAGGACTGGGTGGGTGACATCGACCCCCACAAAGCCACACAGCCAGACAGTACTACAGCACAGAAATTGGGCCTTTGGCACTGAGACGTTCTGCTGACCAGGACTGCCATCTCAGTTAGCTTGATATGCCTGCGTTTGGCCCAAATCCCTCTAAAGCAGGGGTCTGTGGGCATGGACAAAAAAAATTTACGTTTCTGTTTTCACTTACCTGGAACCGAAATTTAGCAATTCCTTCAGTGATGAACGCAGGCCTCAAAACCACCGTGCCTGTGACTTTGTCACCAACAAAAATCACAGATATTTTCATGCCACGTTACAAGTATCTCAAAATATCATTTATGGCACGCTCTACACTACTTCAAAATTACAGCAGTTCTGAGACCTGCTGCTAGATAGACCTTGACCGCAGTCTTCCCGTCTGCAGACACTGGTGTGGTAATGAAGACGCACATATATTACTAGATCACAAACGTAGGGTTTCTTTTGGTAATATTTTGATAACATGTTGCTTTTGTAATCCTGTGTATTTTATTCTTTTTCTGGGCTTCACCGGACTGCCAAATGGGTCCATGGCATTAAAAAGGTTAAGAATCCCTGATCTAAAACTTTCCTGTCGATGCACTTGTCCAAACACTGTAAATATACCCACCCGCACCCCTTCCTCTGTCAGCTCGTCCCATATAACCCCCAACTTGCCCTCATGGTCCCTTTAAATCTTTCTCCCTTCAGTGATTCAGGAACAGCTTCTTCCCCTTTGACATCCAGTTTCTGAATGGACATCGAACCCAGGAACACCACCTCACTACTCCTCTTTATTTTTACATACTTCTTACTGTAAGTCAGTTTTTATTATTATGTATTGCATTGTACTGCTGCCGCAAAACAACAAATTTCACGACATATGCTGGTGATGTTAAACCTGATTCTGATCTCTAGTGTCAGACTCCCCTACCCTGGGGAACAGTGTGCCCCTCATGATTTGGTAAACCTCTAGAGCAGGGGTTCCCGACATGGGCCCACGGACCACTTGTTTAATGGTATTGGTCTGATTGGGAACCCCTGACCCATGGTCACCCCTCGGGCTCCTCCTTCGCTCCAGGAAAAAGTCCCAGCCTGTCTAACCTTTCTTTCTATCTCAAGCCCTCCAGTAACATCCTCATGAATCTTTTGTGCACCTTTAATGACATCCTTCCCATAACCGGGCGACCACATCTGTGCACAGAACTCCAAGTGTGGTTGCACAAGCATCTTGTACAGCTGTAACAAGGCGACCCAATTCCTGTACCAGTCCCTTGAATACTGAAGGCAGACACCTCCTTCTCCACCATCTACCTGTGTTGCCTGCCGGGGAACAACGTACCCGAATCCCAAAGTCTTGCTGTTCCACCACACTGCCCAGTGGCCTGCCATTCACTGTGCAAGTCTTGTCCAAGCTTCGCTGAACAAGATGCACGCCTTCTCGTTAAACTCCATCTGCCATTCCTTGGCCCACGTCCGCAGATCTTCCAGGTCCTCTATTACCACACTCACAAATTTCTACAGATATACTGCGGAGAGCATTCTGACTGGCTGCATCACTGTCTGGTATGGGGAGGAGGGGGTCACTGCACTGGATTGAAATGAGCTGCAGAAAGTTATAAACTCAGTCAGCTCCATCATGGGCACCAGCCCCCCAGCATCCAGGACGTCTTCAAGGTGCGATGCCTCAAAAAGGCAGCATCCATCATTAAGGACCCCCGTCACCCAGGACAGGCCCTCTTCTCATTGCTACCATCAGGGAGGAGGTACGGGAGCCTGAAGACACACACTCAACGATTCAGGAACAGCTTCTTCCCCTCTGCCGTCAGATTTCTGTATGGACATTGACCCCATGAACACTACCTCACTGCTTTTTTATTTCTGTTTTTGCTCTACTTCCTTTAACTTAACTATTTACAGACGATGGGGGTATAAATACCACCGGACTAGACATGGCCAGACATAATCCCTGATTGGATGAGGACTGACCAATCAGGAGGGATGGACGACGGGGGTATAAATACCACCGGACTAGACATGGCCAGACATCATCCCTGAAGAGGATGGCAGAGTTTCTCATTGAAATGTCAGTTACTATCTATACCTGTACTCGGCTGGAAGCCCGAGAAGAGTTTATTCATCATAGACGCTGGGAAAGCACTAGGTCCTTTTTCAATACTGAGAACATGAGTTATAGAGTCCCTGAAAGTGAGGTTGTGGAATCTGTTCAGAGTTGAGAGGAGTGAAGTTATCCATTCTAGTTCAGGAGCCTGATGGTTGTAGGTTAATAGCTCTTCCTGACCCTGGTGGTGTGAGACCCAAGGCTCCTGTACCTCTTACCAGTCTTGGATCGATAGACATACGCCACATGTACCACTTTAAGAAGAGCATATCCTTGCCCGTAATGACCTTAAAATGCATCATTTAGAAGATAACTGTAAAGATGTGGAAGAGACTTTGAGAAACAACTATAGGTGTGTAGTGGAGAGTATATTAACTGGCTGCATCACGGCCTGGCATGGAAACGCCAATATCCTTGAATGGGAGGTTTGTTAGTGCTATTGGGGAGGCTTTAAACTAGATTTGCAGGGGGATGGGAACCAGAGTGCCAGAGCTGACAGTTTGGCTGGGGTGAAAATAAATGATGTTAAAAGTTCAAGCAAATCTGCTAATAGAAAGGTTGTGAGTGGTGGTAAAGATCTTCTGAGGTGTATATATTTCAATGCTAGGAGTATTGCGGGGAAGGCGGATGAGTTGAGGGCGTGGATTGACACGTGGAATTATGACGTTATAGCAATTAGTGAAACTTGGCTACAGGAGGGGCAGGACTGGCAGCTTAATATTCCAGGGTTCCGATGTTTCAGATGTGATCGAGGCAGAGGAATGAAAGGTGGGGGAGTAGCATTGCTTGCTAGGGAAAATATTACAGCAGTGCTCAGGCAGGACAGATTAGAGGGCTTGTCTACTGAGTCCTTATGGGTGGAGCTGAGAAACAGGAAATGTATGGCCACATTAGTGGGATTGTATTACAGACCACCCAATAGTCAACGAGAATTGGAAGAGCAAATCTGCAGAGGGATAGCAGGCAACTGCAGGAAACATAAAGTTGTGGTGGTAGGGATTTTAATTTTCCATATATTGATTGGGACTCCCATACTGTTAGGGGGTCTAGATGGTTTAGAGTTTGTAAAATGTGTTCAGGAAAGTTTTCTAAATCAATATATAGAGGGACCAACTAGAGGGGATGCAATATCGGATCTCCTGTTAGGAAACGAGTTAGGACAAGTGACAGAAGTCTGTGTAGGGGAGCACTTTGGTTCCAGTGATCATAACACCATTAGTTTCAACTTGATCATGGACAAGGATAGATCTGGTCCTAGGGTTGAGGTTCTGAACTGGAAGAAGGCCAAATTTGAAGAAATGAGCAAGGATCTAAAAAGCATGGATTGGGACAAGTTGTTCTCTGGCAAAGATGTGATCGGTAGGTGGGAAGCCTTCAAAGGAGAAATTTTGAGAGTGCAGAGTTTGTATGTTCCTGTCAGGATTAAAGGTAAAGTGAATAGGAATAAGGAACCTTGGTTCTCAAGGGATATTGCAACTCTGATAAAGAAGAAGAGGGAGTTGTATGAAATGTATAGGAAACAGGGAGTAAATCAGGAGCTTGAGGAGTATAGCAAGTGCAAGAAAATACTTAAGAAAGAAATCAGGAGGGCTAAAAGAAGACATGAGGTTGCCTTGGCAGTCAAAGTGAAGGATAATCTAAAGAGCTTTTACAGGTATATCAAAAGCAAAAGGATTGTAAGGGATAAAATTGGTCCTCTTGAAGATCAAAGTGGTCGGCTATGTGCGGAACCAAAGGAAATGGGGGAGATCTTAAGTAGTTTTTTTGCGTCTGTATTTACTAAGGAAACCGGCATGAAGTCTATGGAATTAAGGGAAACAAGTAGTGAGATCATGGAAACTGTACAGATTGAAAAGGAGGAGGTGCTTGTTGTCTTGAGGAAAATTAAAGTGGATAAATCCCCTGGACCTGACAAGGTGTTCCCTCGGACCTTGAAGGAGACTAGTGTTGAGATTGCAGGGGCCCTGGCAGAAATATTTAAAATGTCGCTGTCTACAGGTGAGGTGCTGGAGGATTGGAGAGTGGCTCACGTTGTTCCGTTGTTTAAAAAAGGATCGAAAAGTAATCCGGGAAATTATAGGCCAGCAAGTTTAACGTCGGTAGTAGGTAAGTTATTGGAGGGAGTACTAAGAGACAGAATCTACAAGCATTTGGATAGACAGGGACTTATTAGGGAGAGTCAACATGGCTTTGTGAGTGGTAGGTCATGTTTGACCAATCTATTGGAGGTTTTCAAGGAGGTTACCAGGAAAGTGGATGAAGGGAAGGCAGTGGATATTGTCTACATGGACTTCAGTAAGGCCTTTGACAAGGTCCCGCATGGGAGGTTAGTTAGGAAAATTCAGTCGCTAGGTATACATGGAGAGGTGGTAAATTGGATTAGACATTGGCTCAATGGAAGACGCCAAAGAGTGGTAGTAGAGAATTGCTTCTCCGAGTGGAGGCCTGTGACTAGTGGTGTGCCACAGGGATCAGTGCTGGGTCCATTGTTATTTGTCATCTATATCAATGATCTGGATGATAATCTGGTAAATTGGATCAGCAAATTTGCTGATGATACAAAGATTGGAGGTGTAGTAGACAGTGAGGAAGGTTTTCAGAGCCTGCAGAGGGACTTGGACCAGCTGGAGAAATGGGCTGAAAAATGGCAGATGGAGTTTAATACTGACAAGTGTGAGGTATTGCACATTGTAAGGACAAACCAAAGTAGAACATACAGGGTTAATGGTAAGGCACTGAGGAGTGCAGTAGAACAGAGGGATCTGGGAATACAGATACAAAATTCCCTAAAAGTGGCGTCACAGGTAGATGGGATTGTAAAGAGAGCTTTTGGTACATTGGCCATTATTAATCAAAGTATTGAGTATAAGAGCTGAAATGTTATGATGAGATTGTATAAGGCATTGGTGAGGCCGAATCTGGAGTATTGTGTTCAGTTTTGGTCACCAAATTACAGGAAGGATATAAATAAGGTTGAAAGAGTGCAGAGAAGGTTTACAAGGACGTTGCCGGGACTTGAGAAACTCAGTTACAGAGAAAGGTTGAATAGGTTAGGACTTTATTCCCTGGAGCGTAGAAGAATGAGGGGAGATTTGATAGAGGTATATAAAATTATGATGGGTATAGATAGAGTGAATGCAAGCAGGCTTTTTCCACTGAGGCAAGGGGAGAAAAAAACCAGAGGACATGGGTTAAGGGTGGGGGGGGGGAGAAGTTTAAAGGGAACATTGGGGGGGCTTCTTCACACAGAGAGTGGTGGGAGTATGGAATGAGCTGCCAGACGAGGTGATAAATGTGGGTTCTTTTTTAACATTTAAGAATAAATTGGACAGATACATGGATGGGAGGTGTATGGAGGGATATGGTCCGTGTGCAGGTCAGTGGGACTAGGCAGAAAATGGTTTGGCACAGCCAAGAAGGGCCAAAAGCTGTAGTTTTTCTATGGAAAACATACACAAATTTAGAATTTGATGGCTGCAACACACTCAACAAAAGTTGGGACAGAGGCATGTTTACCATTGTGTTACATCACCTTTCCTTTTAATAACACTTTTTAATCGTTTTGGAACTGAGGATACTAATTGTAGTAGATTTGCAATTGGAAATTTTGTCCATTCTATAAGACTTCAGCTGCTCAACAGTCCGTGGTCTCCGTTATCTGATTCTTCTCTTCATGATGCGCCATACATTTTCAATAGGAGATAGATCTGGACTGGCAGCAGGCCAGTCAAGCACACGCACTCTGTGTCTACAAAGCCACGCTGTTGTAGTCCGTGCAGAATGTGGTCTGGCATTGTCCTGCTGAAATAAGCATGGACGTCCCGGGAAGAGACAACACCTTGATGGCAACATATGTCTCTCTAAAATCCTAATATACGCCTCAGAGTCAATGGTAGCTTCACATACATGCAACTCACCCATGCCATGGGCACTGATGCACCCCCATACCATCACAGATGCTGGCCTTTGCATCTTTCGCTGATAACAACCTGGATGGTTGTTTTCATCTTTGGCACGGAGAACTCGACGCCCGTTTTTTCTGAAAACTAGCTGAAATGTGGACTAATCTGACCACAGCACACAGTTCCACAGTCTTTCGGTCCATCTGAGATGAGCTCGGGCCCAGAGAACTCGCCGGCATTTCTGCATAGAGTTGATGTATGGCTTCCTCCTTGCGTAATACAGTTTTAAGTTGCATTTCTGGATGCAGCGACGGACTGTGTTGAGTGACAATGGTTTTCCGAAGTACTCCTGAGCCCAGGTGGCTGTAGTTGTCACAGTAGCATGACGGTTTCTTAGGCAGTGCCGCCTGAGGGCTCGAAGATCACGCACATTCAACAGTGGTTTACGCACTGCCCTTTACGCACTGAGATGTCTCTGAATTCTCTGAATCTTTTCACAATATTGTGTACTGTAGATGTTGAAAGACCTAAATTCTCTGCAATCTCGCGCTGAGAAATGTTCCTTTTGAACTAACAATTCTCTCATGAATTTTGGCACAAAGGGGTGAGCCACAACCCATCCTTGCTTGCAAAGACTGAGCATTTGATGGACGCTACTTTTATACCCAGTCATGATACCTCACCTGCTATCAATTAGCCTGCTTAATGTGGAGTCTTCCAAACCCGAGTTACTTGAATATTCTGTGCACTTTTCAATCTTATTTTAACTCTGTCCCAACTTTTGTTGAGTGTGTTGCAGCCATCAAATTCTAAATTTGTGCATCTTTACAAAATACAATTAAGTTGGTCAGTAAAACTATTGAAAATCTTTTCTTTGTACTTTTGTCAGTTAAATAAAGGTTCACGTGAATTAACATATCACAGATTTTTGTTTTTATTGCATTTTGGAAAATATCCCAACTTTGCTGGAAATGGGGTTTGCATTATAAAAGTCTCTATACAGCCTCCATACGTACACGTATTATCAAAGTCTCTATACAGTCTCCCTACGTATACGTATTATCAAAGTCTCTATACAGTCTCCATACGTACATGTATTATCAAAGTCTCTATACAGTCTCCCTACGTATACGTAGTATCAAAGTCTCTATACAGTCTCCATACGTACACGTATTATCAGTATCCATACAGTCTCCATAAATACACGTATTATCAAAGTCTCTATACAATCTCCATATGCACACGTATTATCAAAGTCTCTAGTCTCCCTACGTACACATATTATCAAACTCTCTCTCCCCCTGCCCTCCCTCCCTCATTCTGTCACTGCTCTCTCCCCCTGCCCTCCCTCCCTCCCTCATTCTGTCACTGCTCTCTCCCCCTGCCCTCCCTCCCTCCCTCATTCTGTCACTGCTCTCTCCCTCTGCCCTCTCTCCCTCATTCTGTCACTGCTCTCTACCCCTGCCCTCCCTCCCTCATTCTGTCACTGCTCTCTCCCCCTGCCCTCCCTCCCTCATTCTGTCACTGCTCTCTCCCCCTGCCCTCCCTCCCTCATTCTGTCACTGCTCTCTCCCCCTGCCCTCCCTCCCTCATTCTGTCACTGCTCTCTCCCCCTGCCCTCCCTCCCTCCCTCATTCCGTCACTGCTCTCTCCCCCTGCCCTCCCTCCCTCATTCTGTCACTGCTCTCTCCCCCTGCCCTCCCTCCCTCATTCTGTCACTGCTCTCTCCCCCTGCCCTCCCTCCCTCATTCTGTCACTGCTCTCTCCCCCTGCCCTCCCTCTCTCATTCTGTCACTGCTCTCTCCCCCTGCCCTCCCTCCCTCATTCTGTCACTGCTCTCTCCCCCTGCCCTCCCTCCCTCATTCCGTCACTGCTCTCTCCCCCTGCCCTCCCTCCCTCATTCTGTCACTGCTCTCTCCCCCTGCCCTCCCTCTCTCATTCTGTCACTGCTCTCTCCCCCTGCCCTCCCTCCCTCATTCTGTCACTGCTCTCTCCCCCTGCCCTCCCTCCCTCATTCTGTCACTGCTCTCTCCCCCTGCCCTCCCTCCCTCATTCTGTCACTGCTCTCTCCCTCTGCCCTCCCTCCCTCATTCTGTCACTGCTCTCTCCCCCTGCCCTCCCTCCCTCATTCTGTCACTGCTCTCTCCCCCTGCCCTCCCTCCCTCATTCTGTCACTGCTCTCTCCCCCTGCCCTCCCTCCCCCATTCTGTCACTGCTCTCTCCCCCTGCCCTCCCTCCCTCATTCTGTCACTGCTCTCTCCCCCTGCCCTCCCTCCCTCATTCTGTCACTGCTCTCTCCCCCTGCCCTCCCTCCCTCATTCTGTCACTGCTCTCTCCCCCTGCCCTCTCTCCCTCATTCTGTCACTGCTCTCTCCCCCTGCCCTCCCTCTCTCATTCTGTCACTGCTCTCTCCCCCTGCCCTCCCTCCCTCATTCTGTCACTGCTCTCTCCCCCTGCCCTCCCTCCCTCATTCTGTCACTGCTCTCTCCCCCTGCCCTCCCTCCCTCATTCTGTCACTGCTCTCTCCCCCTGCCCTCCCTCCCTCATTCTGTCACTGCTCTCTCCCCCTGCCCTCCCTCCCTCATTCTGTCACTGCTCTCTCCCCCTGCCCTCCCTCCCTCCATTCTGTCACTGCTCTCTCCCCCTGCCCTCCCTCCCTCCCTCATTCTGTCACTGCTCTCTCCCCCTGCCCTCCCTCCCTCATTCTGTCACTGCTCTCTCCCCCTGCCCTCCCTCCCTCATTCTGTCACTGCTCTCTCCCCCTGCCCACCCTCCCTCATTCTGTCACTGCTCTCTCCCCCTGCCCTCCCTCCCTCATTCTGTCACTGCTCTCTCCCCCTGCCCTCTCTCCCTCATTCTGTCACTGCTCTCTCCCCCTGCCCTCCCTCTCTCCCTCATTCTGTCACTGCTCTCTCCCTCTGCCCTCCCTCCCTCATTCTGTCACTGCTCTCTCCCCCTGCCCTCCCTCCCTCATTCTGTCACTGCTCTCTCCCCCTGCCCTCCCTCCCTCATTCTATCACTGCTCTCTCCCCCTGCCCTCCCTCCCTCATTCTGTCACTGCTCTCTCCCCCTGCCCTCTCTCCCTCCCTCATTCTGTCACTGCTCTCTCCCCCTGCCCTCCCTCCCTCATTCTGTCACTGCTCTCTCCCCCTGCCCTCTCTCCCTCATTCTGTCACTGCTCTCTCCCCCTGCCCTCTCTCCCATTCTGTCACTGCTCTCCCCTGTCACTGCTCTCTCCCCCTGCCCTCCCTCCCTCATTCTGTCACTGCTCTCTCCCCCTGCCCTCCCTCCCTCATTCTGTCACTGCTCTCTCCCCTGCCCTCCCTCCCTCATTCTGTCACTGCTCTCTCCCCCTGCCCTCCCTCCCTCATTCTGTCACTGCTCTCTCCCCCTGCCCTCTCTCCCTCATTCTGTCACTGCTCTCTCCCCCTGCCCTCCCTCCCTCATTCTGTCACTGCTCTCTCCCCCTGCCCTCCCTCCCTCATTCTGTCACTGCTCTCTCCCCCTGCCCTCCCTCCCTCATTCTGTCACTGCTCTCTCCCCCTGCCCTCCCTCCCCTCATTCTGTCACTGCTCTCTCCCCCTGCCCTCCCTCCCTCATTCTGTCACTGCTCTCTCCCCCTGCCCTCCCTCCCTCATTCTGTCACTGCTCTCTCCCCCTGCCCTCCCTCCCTCATTCTGTCACTGCTCTCTCCCCCTGCCCTCCCTCCCTCATTCTGTCACTGCTCTCTCCCCCTGCCCTCCCTCCCTCATTCTGTCACTGCTCTCTCCCCCTGCCCTCCCTCCCTCATTCTGTCACTGCTCTCTCCCCCTGCCCTCCCTCCCTCATTCTGTCACTGCTCTCTCCCCCTGCCCTCCCTCCCTCATTCTGTCACTGCTCTCTCCCCCTGCCCTCCCTCCCTCATTCTGTCACTGCTCTCTCCGCTCTCCCTCCCCCTGCCCTCCCTCCCTCATTCTGTCACTGCTCTCTCCCCCTGCCCTCCCTCCCTCATTCTGTCACTGCTCTCTCCCCCTGCCCTCCCTCCCTCATTCTGTCACTGCTCTCTCCCCCTGCCCTCCCTCCCTCATTCTGTCACTGCTCTCTCCCCCTGCCCTCCCTCCCTCATTCTGTCACTGCTCTCTCCCCCTGCCCTCCCTCCCTCATTCTGTCACTGCTCTCTCCCCCTGCCCTCCCTCCCTCATTCTGTCACTGCTCTCTCCCCCTGCCCTCCCTCCCTCATTCTGTCACTGCTCTCTCCCCCTGCCCTCCCTCCCTCATTCTGTCACTGCTCTCTCCCCCTGCCCTCCCTCCCTCATTCTGTCACTGCTCTCTCCCCCTGCCCTCCCTCCCTCATTCTGTCACTGCTCTCTCCCCCTGCCCTCCCTCCCTCATTCTGTCACTGCTCTCTCCCCCTGCCCTCCCTCCCTCATTCTGTCACTGCTCTCTCCCCCTGCCCTCCCTCCCTCATTCTGTCACTGCTCTCTCCCCTGCCCTCCCTCCCTCATTCTGTCACTGCTCTCTCCCCTGCCCTCCCTCCCTCATTCTGTCACTGCTCTCTCCCCCTGCCCTCCCTCCCTCCCTCATTCTGTCACTGCTCTCTCCCCCTGCCCTCCCTCCCTCATTCTGTCACTGCTCTCTCCCCCTGCCCTCCCTCCCTCATTCTGTCACTGCTCTCTCCCCCTGCCCTCCCTCCCTCATTCTGTCACTGCTCTCTCCCCTGCCCTGCCCTCCCTCCCTCATTCTGTCACTGCTCTCTCCCCCTGCCCTCCCTCCCTCATTCTGTCACTGCTCTCTCCCCCTGCCCTCCCTCCCTCATTCTGTCACTGCTCTCTCCCCCTGCCCTCCCTCCCTCATTCTGTCACTGCTCTCTCCCCCTGCCCTCCCTCCCTCATTCTGTCACTGCTCTCTCCCCCTGCCCTCCCTCCCTCATTCTGTCACTGTCACGCTCTCTCCCCCTGCCCTCCCTCCCTCATTCTGTCACTGCTCTCTCCCCCTGCCCTCCCTCCCTCATTCTGTCACTGCTCTCTCCCCCTGCCCTCCCTCCCTCATTCTGTCACTGCTCTCTCCCCCTGCCCTCCCTCCCTCATTCTGTCACTGCTCTCTCCCCCTGCCCTCCCTCCCTCATTCTGTCACTGCTCTCTCCCCCTGCCCTCCCTCCCTCCCTCATTCTGTCACTGCTCTCTCCCCCTGCCCTCCCTCCCTCATTCTGTCACTGCTCTCTCCCCCTGCCCTCCCTCCCTCATTCTGTCACTGCTCTCTCCCCCTGCCCTCCCTCCCTCATTCTGTCACTGCTCTCTCCCCCTGCCCTCCCTCCCTCATTCTGTCACTGCTCTCTCCCCCTGCCCTCCCTCCCTCATTCTGTCACTGCTCTCTCCCCCTGCCCTCCCTCCCTCATTCTGTCACTGCTCTCTCCCCCTGCCCTCCCTCCCTCATTCTGTCACTGCTCTCTCCCCCTGCCCTCCCTCCCTCATTCTGTCACTGCTCTCTCCCCCTGCCCTCCCTCCCTCATTCTGTCACTGCTCTCTCCCCCTGCCCTCCCTCCCTCATTCTGTCACTGCTCTCTCCCCCTGCCCTCCCTCCCTCATTCTGTCACTGCTCTCTCCCCCTGCCCTCCCTCCCTCATTCTGTCACTGCTCTCTCCCCCTGCCCTCCCTCCCTCATTCTGTCACTGCTCTCTCCCCCTGCCCTCCCTCCCTCATTCTGTCACTGCTCTCTCCCCCTGCCCTCCCTCCCTCATTCTGTCACTGCTCTCTCCCCCTGCCCTCCCTCCCTCATTCTGTCACTGCTCTCTCCCCCTGCCCTCCCTCCCTCATTCTGTCACTGCTCTCTCCCCCTGCCCTCCCTCCCTCATTCTGTCACTGCTCTCTCCCCCTGCCCTCCCTCCCTCATTCTGTCACTGCTCTCTCCCCCTGCCCTCCCTCCCTCATTCTGTCACTGCTCTCTCCCCCTGCCCTCCCTCCCTCATTCTGTCACTGCTCTCTCCCCCTGCCCTCCCTCCCTCATTCTGTCACTGCTCTCTCCCCCTGCCCTCCCTCCCTCATTCTGTCACTGCTCTCTCCCCCTGCCCTCCCTCCCTCATTCTGTCACTGCTCTCTCCCCCTGCCCTCCCTCCCTCATTCTGTCACTGCTCTCTCCCCCTGCCCTCCCTCCCTCATTCTGTCACTGCTCTCTCCCCCTGCCCTCCCTCCCTCATTCTGTCACTGCTCTCTCCCCCTGCCCTCCCTCCCTCATTCTGTCACTGCTCTCTCCCCCTGCCCTCCCTCCCTCATTCTGTCACTGCTCTCTCCCCCTGCCCTCCCTCCCTCATTCTGTCACTGCTCTCTCCCCCTGCCCTCCCTCCCTCATTCTGTCACTGCTCTCTCCCCCTGCCCTCCCTCCCTCATTCTGTCACTGCTCTCTCCCCCTGCCCTCCCTCCCTCATTCTGTCACTGCTCTCTCCCCCTGCCCTCCCTCCCTCATTCTGTCACTGCTCTCTCCCCCTGCCCTCCCTCCCTCATTCTGTCACTGCTCTCTCCCCCTGCCCTCCCTCCCTCATTCTGTCACTGCTCTCTCCCCCTGCCCTCCCTCCCTCATTCTGTCACTGCTCTCTCCCCCTGCCCTCCCTCCCTCATTCTGTCACTGCTCTCTCCCCCTGCCCTCCCTCCCTCATTCTGTCACTGCTCTCTCCCCCTGCCCTCCCTCCCTCATTCTGTCACTGCTCTCTCCCCCTGCCCTCCCTCCCTCATTCTGTCACTGCTCTCTCCCCCTGCCCTCCCTCCCTCATTCTGTCACTGCTCTCTCCCCCTGCCCTCCCTCCCTCATTCTGTCACTGCTCTCTCCCCCTGCCCTCCCTCCCTCATTCTGTCACTGCTCTCTCCCCCTGCCCTCCCTCCCTCATTCTGTCACTGCTCTCTCCCCCTGCCCTCCCTCCCTCATTCTGTCACTGCTCTCTCCCCCTGCCCTCCCTCCCTCATTCTGTCACTGCTCTCTCCCCCTGCCCTCCCTCCCTCATTCTGTCACTGCTCTCTCCCCCTGCCCTCCCTCCCTCATTCTGTCACTGCTCTCTCCCCCTGCCCTCTCTCCCTCATTCTGTCACTGCTCTCTCCCCCTGCCCTCCCTCCCTCATTCTGTCACTGCTCTCTCCCCCTGCCCTCCCTCCCTCATTCTGTCACTGCTCTCTCCCCCTGCCCTCCCTCCCTCATTCTGCTCACTGCTCTCTCCCCCTGCCCTCCCTCCCTCATTCTGTCACTGCTCTCTCCCCCTGCCCTCCCTCCCTCATTCTGTCACTGCTCTCTCCCCCTGCCCTCCCTCCCTCATTCTGTCACTGCTCTCTCCCCCTGCCCTCCCTCCCTCATTCTGTCACTGCTCTCTCCCCCTGCCCTCCCTCCCTCATTCTGTCACTGCTCTCTCCCCCTGCCCTCCCTCCCTCATTCTGTCACTGCTCTCTCCCCCTGCCCTCCTCCCTCATTCTGTCACTGCTCTCTCCCCCTGCCCTCCCTCCCTCATTCTGTCACTGCTCTCTCCCCCTGCCCTCCCTCCCTCATTCTGTCACTGCTCTCTCCCCCTGCCCTCCCTCCCTCATTCTGTCACTGCTCTCTCCCCCTGCCCTCCCTCCCTCATTCTGTCACTGCTCTCTCCCCCTGCCCTCCCTCCCTCATTCTGTCACTGCTCTCTCCCCCTGCCCTCCCTCCCTCATTCTGTCACTGCTCTCTCCCCCTGCCCTCCCTCCCTCATTCTGTCACTGCTCTCTCCCCCTGCCCTCCCTCCCTCATTCTGTCACTGCTCTCTCCCCCTGCCCTCCCTCCCTCATTCTGTCACTGCTCTCTCCCCCTGCCCTCCCTCCCTCATTCTGTCACTGCTCTCTCCCCCTGCCCTCCCTCCCTCATTCTGTCACTGCTCTCTCCCCCTGCCCTCCCTCCCTCATTCTGTCACTGCTCTCTCCCCCTGCCCTCCCTCCCTCATTCTGTCACTGCTCTCTCCCCCTGCCCTCCCTCCCTCATTCTGTCACTGCTCTCTCCCCCTGCCCTCCCTCCCTCATTCTGTCACTGCTCTCTCCCCCTGCCCTCCCTCCCTCATTCTGTCACTGCTCTCTCCCCCTGCCCTCCCTCCCTCATTCTGTCACTGCTCTCTCCCCCTGCCCTCCCTCCCTCATTCTGTCACTGCTCTCTCCCCCTGCCCTCCCTCCCTCATTCTGTCACTGCTCTCTCCCCCTGCCCTCCCTCCCTCATTCTGTCACTGCTCTCTCCCCCTGCCCTCCCTCCCTCATTCTGTCACTGCTCTCTCCCCCTGCCCTCCCTCCCTCATTCTGTCACTGCTCTCTCCCCCTGCCCTCCCTCCCTCATTCTGTCACTGCTCTCTCCCCCTGCCCTCCCTCCCTCATTCTGTCACTGCTCTCTCCCCCTGCCCTCCCTCCCTCATTCTGTCACTGCTCTCTCCCCCTGCCCTCCCTCCCTCATTCTGTCACTGCTCTCTCCCCCTGCCCTCCCTCCCTCATTCTGTCACTGCTCTCTCCCCCTGCCCTCCCTCCCTCATTCTGTCACTGCTCTCTCCCCCTGCCCTCCCTCCCTCATTCTGTCACTGCTCTCTCCCCCTGCCCTCCCTCCCTCATTCTGTCACTGCTCTCTCCCCCTGCCCTCCCTCCCTCATTCTGTCACTGCTCTCTCCCCCTGCCCTCCCTCCCTCATTCTGTCACTGCTCTCTCCCCCTGCCCTCCCTCCCTCATTCTGTCACTGCTCTCTCCCCCTGCCCTCCCTCCCTCATTCTGTCACTGCTCTCTCCCCCTGCCCTCCCTCCCTCATTCTGTCACTGCTCTCTCCCCCTGCCCTCCCTCCCTCATTCTGTCACTGCTCTCTCCCCCTGCCCTCCCTCCCTCATTCTGTCACTGCTCTCTCCCCCTGCCCTCCCTCCCTCATTCTGTCACTGCTCTCTCCCCCTGCCCTCCCTCCCTCCCTCATTCTGTCACTGCTCTCTCCCCCTGCCCTCCCTCCCTCATTCTGTCACTGCTCTCTCCCCCTGCCCTCCCTCCCTCATTCTGTCACTGCTCTCTCCCCCTGCCCTCCCTCCCTCATTCTGTCACTGCTCTCTCCCCCTGCCCTCCCTCCCTCATTCTGTCACTGCTCTCTCCCCCTGCCCTCCCTCCCTCATTCTGTCACTGCTCTCTCCCCCTGCCCTCCCTCCCTCATTCTGTCACTGCTCTCTCCCCCTGCCCTCCCTCCCTCATTCTGTCACTGCTCTCTCCCCCTGCCCTCCCTCCCTCATTCTGTCACTGCTCTCTCCCCCTGCCCTCCCTCCCTCATTCTGTCACTGCTCTCTCCCCCTGCCCTCCCTCCCTCATTCTGTCACTGCTCTCTCCCCCTGCCCTCCCTCCCTCATTCTGTCACTGCTCTCTCCCCCTGCCCTCCCTCCCTCATTCTGTCACTGCTCTCTCCCCCTGCCCTCCCTCCCTCATTCTGTCACTGCTCTCTCCCCCTGCCCTCCCTCCCTCATTCTGTCACTGCTCTCTCCCCCTGCCCTCCCTCCCTCATTCTGTCACTGCTCTCTCCCCCTGCCCTCCCTCCCTCATTCTGTCACTGCTCTCTCCCCCTGCCCTCCCTCCCTCATTCTGTCACTGCTCTCTCCCCCTGCCCTCCCTCCCTCATTCTGTCACTGCTCTCTCCCCCTGCCCTCCCTCCCTCATTCTGTCACTGCTCTCTCCCCCTGCCCTCCCTCCCTCATTCTGTCACTGCTCTCTCCCCCTGCCCTCCCTCCCTCATTCTGTCACTGCTCTCTCCCCCTGCCCTCCCTCCCTCATTCTGTCACTGCTCTCTCCCCCTGCCCTCCCTCCCTCATTCTGTCACTGCTCTCTCCCCCTGCCCTCCCTCCCTCATTCTGTCACTGCTCTCTCCCCCTGCCCTCCCTCCCTCATTCTGTCACTGCTCTCTCCCCCTGCCCTCCCTCCCTCATTCTGTCACTGCTCTCTCCCCCTGCCCTCCCTCCCTCATTCTGTCACTGCTCTCTCCCCCTGCCCTCCCTCCCTCATTCTGTCACTGCTCTCTCCCCCTGCCCTCCCTCCCTCATTCTGTCACTGCTCTCTCCCCCTGCCCTCCCTCCCTCATTCTGTCACTGCTCTCTCCCCCTGCCCTCCCTCCCTCATTCTGTCACTGCTCTCTCCCCCTGCCCTCCCTCCCTCATTCTGTCACTGCTCTCTCCCCCTGCCCTCCCTCCCTCATTCTGTCACTGCTCTCTCCCCCTGCCCTCCCTCCCTCATTCTGTCACTGCTCTCTCCCCCTGCCCTCCCTCCCTCATTCTGTCACTGCTCTCTCCCCCTGCCCTCCCTCCCTCATTCTGTCACTGCTCTCTCCCCCTGCCCTCCCTCCCTCATTCTGTCACTGCTCTCTCCCCCTGCCCTCCCTCCCTCATTCTGTCACTGCTCTCTCCCCCTGCCCTCCCTCCCTCATTCTGTCACTGCTCTCTCCCCCTGCCCTCCCTCCCTCATTCTGTCACTGCTCTCTCCCCCTGCCCTCCCTCCCTCATTCTGTCACTGCTCTCTCCCCCTGCCCTCCCTCCCTCATTCTGTCACTGCTCTCTCCCCCTGCCCTCCCTCCCTCATTCTGTCACTGCTCTCTCCCCCTGCCCTCCCTCCCTCATTCTGTCACTGCTCTCTCCCCCTGCCCTCCCTCCCTCATTCTGTCACTGCTCTCTCCCCCTGCCCTCCCTCCCTCATTCTGTCACTGCTCTCTCCCCCTGCCCTCCCTCCCTCATTCTGTCACTGCTCTCTCCCCCTGCCCTCCCTCCCTCATTCTGTCACTGCTCTCTCCCCCTGCCCTCCCTCCCTCATTCTGTCACTGCTCTCTCCCCCTGCCCTCCCTCCCTCATTCTGTCACTGCTCTCTCCCCCTGCCCTCCCTCCCTCATTCTGTCACTGCTCTCTCCCCCTGCCCTCCCTCCCTCATTCTGTCACTGCTCTCTCCCCCTGCCCTCCCTCCCTCATTCTGTCACTGCTCTCTCCCCCTGCCCTCCCTCCCTCATTCTGTCACTGCTCTCTCCCCCTGCCCTCCCTCCCTCATTCTGTCACTGCTCTCTCCCCCTGCCCTCCCTCCCTCATTCTGTCACTGCTCTCTCCCCCTGCCCTCCCTCCCTCATTCTGTCACTGCTCTCTCCCCCTGCCCTCCCTCCCTCATTCTGTCACTGCTCTCTCCCCCTGCCCTCCCTCCCTCATTCTGTCACTGCTCTCTCCCCCTGCCCTCCCTCCCTCATTCTGTCACTGCTCTCTCCCCCTGCCCTCCCTCCCTCATTCTGTCACTGCTCTCTCCCCCTGCCCTCCCTCCCTCATTCTGTCACTGCTCTCTCCCCCTGCCCTCCCTCCCTCATTCTGTCACTGCTCTCTCCCCCTGCCCTCCCTCCCTCATTCTGTCACTGCTCTCTCCCCCTGCCCTCCCTCCCTCATTCTGTCACTGCTCTCTCCCCCTGCCCTCCCTCCCTCATTCTGTCACTGCTCTCTCCCCCTGCCCTCCCTCCCTCATTCTGTCACTGCTCTCTCCCCCTGCCCTCCCTCCCTCATTCTGTCACTGCTCTCTCCCCCTGCCCTCCCTCCCTCATTCTGTCACTGCTCTCTCCCCCTGCCCTCCCTCCCTCATTCTGTCACTGCTCTCTCCCCCTGCCCTCCCTCCCTCATTCTGTCACTGCTCTCTCCCCCTGCCCTCCCTCCCTCATTCTGTCACTGCTCTCTCCCCCTGCCCTCCCTCCCTCATTCTGTCACTGCTCTCTCCCCCTGCCCTCCCTCCCTCATTCTGTCACTGCTCTCTCCCCCTGCCCTCCCTCCCTCATTCTGTCACTGCTCTCTCCCCCTGCCCTCCCTCCCTCATTCTGTCACTGCTCTCTCCCCCTGCCCTCCCTCCCTCATTCTGTCACTGCTCTCTCCCCCTGCCCTCCCTCCCTCATTCTGTCACTGCTCTCTCCCCCTGCCCTCCCTCCCTCATTCTGTCACTGCTCTCTCCCCCTGCCCTCCCTCCCTCATTCTGTCACTGCTCTCTCCCCCTGCCCTCCCTCCCTCATTCTGTCACTGCTCTCTCCCCCTGCCCTCCCTCCCTCATTCTGTCACTGCTCTCTCCCCCTGCCCTCCCTCCCTCATTCTGTCACTGCTCTCTCCCCCTGCCCTCCCTCCCTCATTCTGTCACTGCTCTCTCCCCCTGCCCTCCCTCCCTCATTCTGTCACTGCTCTCTCCCCCTGCCCTCCCTCCCTCATTCTGTCACTGCTCTCTCCCCCTGCCCTCCCTCCCTCATTCTGTCACTGCTCTCTCCCCCTGCCCTCCCTCCCTCCCTCATTCTGTCACTGCTCTCTCCCCCTGCCCTCCCTCCCTCATTCTGTCACTGCTCTCTCCCCCTGCCCTCCCTCCCTCATTCTGTCACTGCTCTCTCCCCCTGCCCTCCCTCCCTCCCTCATTCTGTCACTGCTCTCTCCCCCTGCCCTCCCTCCCTCATTCTGTCACTGCTCTCTCCCCCTGCCCTCCCTCCCTCATTCTGTCACTGCTCTCTCCCCCTGCCCTCCCTCCCTCATTCTGTCACTGCTCTCTCCCCCTGCCCTCCCTCCCTCATTCTGTCACTGCTCTCTCCCCCTGCCCTCCCTCCCTCCCTCATTCTGTCACTGCTCTCTCCCCCTGCCCTCCCTCCCTCATTCTGTCACTGCTCTCTCCCCCTGCCCTCCCTCCCTCATTCTGTCACTGCTCTCTCCCCCTGCCCTCCCTCCCTCATTCTGTCACTGCTCTCTCCCCCTGCCCTCCCTCCCTCCCTCATTCTGTCACTGCTCTCTCCCCCTGCCCTCCCTCCCTCCCTCATTCTGTCACTGCTCTCTCCCCCTGCCCTCCCTCCCTCATTCTGTCACTGCTCTCTCCCCCTGCCCTCCCTCCCTCATTCTGTCACTGCTCTCTCCCCCTGCCCTCCCTCCCTCATTCTGTCACTGCTCTCTCCCCCTGCCCTCCCTCCCTCATTCTGTCACTGCTCTCTCCCCCTGCCCTCCCTCCCTCATTCTGTCACTGCTCTCTCCCCCTGCCCTCCCTCCCTCATTCTGTCACTGCTCTCTCCCCCTGCCCTCCCTCCCTCATTCTGTCACTGCTCTCTCCCCCTGCCCTCCCTCCCTCATTCTGTCACTGCTCTCTCCCCCTGCCCTCCCTCCCTCATTCTGTCACTGCTCTCTCCCCCTGCCCTCCCTCCCTCATTCTGTCACTGCTCTCTCCCCCTGCCCTCCCTCCCTCATTCTGTCACTGCTCTCTCCCCCTGCCCTCCCTCCCTCATTCTGTCACTGCTCTCTCCCCCTGCCCTCCCTCCCTCATTCTGTCACTGCTCTCTCCCCCTGCCCTCCCTCCCTCATTCTGTCACTGCTCTCTCCCCCTGCCCTCCCTCCCTCATTCTGTCACTGCTCTCTCCCCCTGCCCTCCCTCCCTCATTCTGTCACTGCTCTCTCCCCCTGCCCTCCCTCCCTCATTCTGTCACTGCTCTCTCCCCCTGCCCTCCCTCCCTCATTCTGTCACTGCTCTCTCCCCCTGCCCTCCCTCCCTCATTCTGTCACTGCTCTCTCCCCCTGCCCTCCCTCCCTCATTCTGTCACTGCTCTCTCCCCCTGCCCTCCCTCCCTCATTCTGTCACTGCTCTCTCCCCCTGCCCTCCCTCCCTCATTCTGTCACTGCTCTCTCCCCCTGCCCTCCCTCCCTCATTCTGTCACTGCTCTCTCCCCCTGCCCTCCCTCCCTCATTCTGTCACTGCTCTCTCCCCCTGCCCTCCCTCCCTCATTCTGTCACTGCTCTCTCCCCCTGCCCTCCCTCCCTCATTCTGTCACTGCTCTCTCCCCCTGCCCTCCCTCCCTCATTCTGTCACTGCTCTCTCCCCCTGCCCTCCCTCCCTCATTCTGTCACTGCTCTCTCCCCCTGCCCTCCCTCCCTCATTCTGTCACTGCTCTCTCCCCCTGCCCTCCCTCCCTCATTCTGTCACTGCTCTCTCCCCCTGCCCTCCCTCCCTCATTCTGTCACTGCTCTCTCCCCCTGCCCTCCCTCCCTCATTCTGTCACTGCTCTCTCCCCCTGCCCTCCCTCCCTCATTCTGTCACTGCTCTCTCCCCCTGCCCTCCCTCCCTCATTCTGTCACTGCTCTCTCCCCCTGCCCTCCCTCCCTCATTCTGTCACTGCTCTCTCCCCCTGCCCTCCCTCCCTCATTCTGTCACTGCTCTCTCCCCCTGCCCTCCCTCCCTCATTCTGTCACTGCTCTCTCCCCCTGCCCTCCCTCCCTCATTCTGTCACTGCTCTCTCCCCCTGCCCTCCCTCCCTCCCTCATTCTGTCACTGCTCTCTCCCCCTGCCCTCCCTCTCTCCCTCATTCTGTCACTGCTCTCTCCCCCTGCCCTCCCTCCCTCATTCTGTCACTGCTCTCTCCCCCTGCCCTCCCTCCCTCATTCTGTCACTGCTCTCTCCCCCTGCCCTCCCTCCCTCATTCTGTCACTGCTCTCTCCCCCTGCCCTCCCTCCCTCATTCTGTCACTGCTCTCTCCCCCTGCCCTCCCTCCCTCATTCTGTCACTGCTCTCTCCCCCTGCCCTCCCTCCCTCATTCTGTCACTGCTCTCTCCCCCTGCCCTCCCTCCCTCATTCTGTCACTGCTCTCTCCCCCTGCCCTCCCTCCCTCATTCTGTCACTGCTCTCTCCCCCTGCCCTCCCTCCCTCATTCTGTCACTGCTCTCTCCCCCTGCCCTCCCTCCCTCATTCTGTCACTGCTCTCTCCCCCTGCCCTCCCTCCCTCATTCTGTCACTGCTCTCTCCCCCTGCCCTCCCTCCCTCATTCTGTCACTGCTCTCTCCCCCTGCCCTCCCTCCCTCATTCTGTCACTGCTCTCTCCCCCTGCCCTCCCTCCCTCATTCTGTCACTGCTCTCTCCCCCTGCCCTCCCTCCCTCATTCTGTCACTGCTCTCTCCCCCTGCCCTCCCTCCCTCATTCTGTCACTGCTCTCTCCCCCTGCCCTCCCTCCCTCATTCTGTCACTGCTCTCTCCCCCTGCCCTCCCTCCCTCATTCTGTCACTGCTCTCTCCCCCTGCCCTCCCTCCCTCATTCTGTCACTGCTCTCTCCCCCTGCCCTCCCTCCCTCATTCTGTCACTGCTCTCTCCCCCTGCCCTCCCTCCCTCATTCTGTCACTGCTCTCTCCCCCTGCCCTCCCTCCCTCATTCTGTCACTGCTCTCTCCCCCTGCCCTCCCTCCCTCCCTCATTCTGTCACTGCTCTCTCCCCCTGCCCTCCCTCCCTCATTCTGTCACTGCTCTCTCCCCCTGCCCTCCCTCCCTCATTCTGTCACTGCTCTCTCCCCCTGCCCTCCCTCCCTCATTCTGTCACTGCTCTCTCCCCCTGCCCTCCCTCCCTCCCTCATTCTGTCACTGCTCTCTCCCCCTGCCCTCCCTCCCTCATTCTGTCACTGCTCTCTCCCCCTGCCCTCCCTCCCTCATTCTGTCACTGCTCTCTCCCCCTGCCCTCCCTCCCTCATTCTGTCACTGCTCTCTCCCCCTGCCCTCCCTCCCTCATTCTGTCACTGCTCTCTCCCCCTGCCCTCCCTCCCTCATTCTGTCACTGCTCTCTCCCCCTGCCCTCCCTCCCTCATTCTGTCACTGCTCTCTCCCCCTGCCCTCCCTCCCTCATTCTGTCACTGCTCTCTCCCCCTGCCCTCCCTCCCTCATTCTGTCACTGCTCTCTCACTGCTCTCTCCCTCATTCTGCCCTCTCCTCCCTCCCTCCCTCATTCTGTCACTGCTCTCTCCCCCTGCCCTCCCTCCCTCATTCTGTCACTGCTCTCTCCCCCTGCCCTCCCTCCCTCCTCATTCTGTCACTGCTCTCTCCCCCTGCCCTCCCTCCCTCATTCTGTCACTGCTCTCTCCCCCTGCCCTCCCTCCCTCCCTCATTCTGTCACTGCTCTCTCCCCCTGCCCTCCCTCCCTCATTCTGTCACTGCTCTCTCCCCCTGCCCTCCCTCCCTCATTCTGTCACTGCTCTCTCCCCCTGCCCTCCCTCCCTCATTCTGTCACTGCTCTCTCCCCCTGCCCTCCCTCCCTCATTCTGTCACTGCTCTCTCCCCCTGCCCTCCCTCCCTCATTCTGTCACTGCTCTCTCCCCCTGCCCTCCCTCCCTCATTCTGTCACTGCTCTCTCCCCCTGCCCTCCCTCCCTCATTCTGTCACTGCTCTCTCCCCCTGCCCTCCCTCCCTCATTCTGTCACTGCTCTCTCCCCCTGCCCTCCCTCCCTCATTCTGTCACTGCTCTCTCCCCCTGCCCTCCCTCCCTCATTCTGTCACTGCTCTCTCCCCCTGCCCTCCCTCCCTCATTCTGTCACTGCTCTCTCCCCCTGCCCTCCCTCCCTCATTCTGTCACTGCTCTCTCCCCCTGCCCTCCCTCCCTCATTCTGTCACTGCTCTCTCCCCCTGCCCTCCCTCCCTCATTCTGTCACTGCTCTCTCCCCCTGCCCTCCCTCCCTCATTCTGTCACTGCTCTCTCCCCCTGCCCTCCCTCCCTCATTCTGTCACTGCTCTCTCCCCCTGCCCTCCCTCCCTCATTCTGTCACTGCTCTCTCCCCCTGCCCTCCCTCCCTCATTCTGTCACTGCTCTCTCCCCCTGCCCTCCCTCCCTCATTCTGTCACTGCTCTCTCCCCCTGCCCTCCCTCCCTCATTCTGTCACTGCTCTCTCCCCCTGCCCTCCCTCCCTCATTCTGTCACTGCTCTCTCCCCCTGCCCTCCCTCCCTCATTCTGTCACTGCTCTCTCCCCCTGCCCTCCCTCCCTCATTCTGTCACTGCTCTCTCCCCCTGCCCTCCCTCCCTCATTCTGTCACTGCTCTCTCCCCCTGCCCTCCCTCCCTCATTCTGTCACTGCTCTCTCCCCCTGCCCTCCCTCCCTCATTCTGTCACTGCTCTCTCCCCCTGCCCTCCCTCCCTCATTCTGTCACTGCTCTCTCCCCCTGCCCTCCCTCCCTCATTCTGTCACTGCTCTCTCCCCCTGCCCTCCCTCCCTCATTCTGTCACTGCTCTCTCCCCCTGCCCTCCCTCCCTCATTCTGTCACTGCTCTCTCCCCCTGCCCTCCCTCCCTCATTCTGTCACTGCTCTCTCCCCCTGCCCTCCCTCCCTCATTCTGTCACTGCTCTCTCCCCCTGCCCTCCCTCCCTCATTCTGTCACTGCTCTCTCCCCCTGCCCTCCCTCCCTCATTCTGTCACTGCTCTCTCCCCCTGCCCTCCCTCCCTCATTCTGTCACTGCTCTCTCCCCCTGCCCTCCCTCCCTCATTCTGTCACTGCTCTCTCCCCCTGCCCTCCCTCCCTCCCTCATTCTGTCACTGCTCTCTCCCCCTGCCCTCCCTCCCTCATTCTGTCACTGCTCTCTCCCCCTGCCCTCCCTCCCTCATTCTGTCACTGCTCTCTCCCCCTGCCCTCCCTCCCTCATTCTGTCACTGCTCTCTCCCCCTGCCCTCCCTCCCTCATTCTGTCACTGCTCTCTCCCCCTGCCCTCCCTCCCTCATTCTGTCACTGCTCTCTCCCCCTGCCCTCCCTCCCTCATTCTGTCACTGCTCTCTCCCCCTGCCCTCCCTCCCTCATTCTGTCACTGCTCTCTCCCCCTGCCCTCCCTCCCTCATTCTGTCACTGCTCTCTCCCCCTGCCCTCCCTCCCTCATTCTGTCACTGCTCTCTCCCCCTGCCCTCCCTCCCTCATTCTGTCACTGCTCTCTCCCCCTGCCCTCCCTCCCTCATTCTGTCACTGCTCTCTCCCCCTGCCCTCCCTCCCTCATTCTGTCACTGCTCTCTCCCCCTGCCCTCCCTCCCTCATTCTGTCACTGCTCTCTCCCCCTGCCCTCCCTCCCTCATTCTGTCACTGCTCTCTCCCCCTGCCCTCCCTCCCTCATTCTGTCACTGCTCTCTCCCCCTGCCCTCCCTCCCTCATTCTGTCACTGCTCTCTCCCCCTGCCCTCCCTCCCTCATTCTGTCACTGCTCTCTCCCCCTGCCCTCCCTCCCTCATTCTGTCACTGCTCTCTCCCCCTGCCCTCCCTCCCTCATTCTGTCACTGCTCTCTCCCCCTGCCCTCCCTCCCTCATTCTGTCACTGCTCTCTCCCCCTGCCCTCCCTCCCTCATTCTGTCACTGCTCTCTCCCCCTGCCCTCCCTCCCTCATTCTGTCACTGCTCTCTCCCCCTGCCCTCCCTCCCTCATTCTGTCACTGCTCTCTCCCCCTGCCCTCCCTCCCTCATTCTGTCACTGCTCTCTCCCCCTGCCCTCCCTCCCTCATTCTGTCACTTCTGCCCTCACTGCTCTCTCCCTCCCCCTGCCCTCCCTCCCTCATTCTGTCACTGCTCTCTCCCCCTGCCCTCCCTCCCTCATTCTGTCACTGCTCTCTCCCCCTGCCCTCCCTCCCTCATTCTGTCACTGCTCTCTCCCCCTGCCCTCCCTCCCTCATTCTGTCACTGCTCTCTCCCCCTGCCCTCCCTCCCTCCCTCATTCTGTCACTGCTCTCTCCCCCTGCCCTCCCTCCCTCATTCTGTCACTGCTCTCTCCCCCTGCCCTCCCTCCCTCATTCTGTCACTGCTCTCTCCCCCTGCCCTCCCTCCCTCATTCTGTCACTGCTCTCTCCCCCTGCCCTCCCTCCCTCATTCTGTCACTGCTCTCTCCCCCTGCCCTCCCTCCCTCATTCTGTCACTGCTCTCTCCCCCTGCCCTCCCTCCCTCATTCTGTCACTGCTCTCTCCCCCTGCCCTCCCTCCCTCATTCTGTCACTGCTCTCTCCCCCTGCCCTCCCTCCCTCATTCTGTCACTGCTCTCTCCCCCTGCCCTCCCTCCCTCATTCTGTCACTGCTCTCTCCCCCTGCCCTCCCTCCCTCATTCTGTCACTGCTCTCTCCCCCTGCCCTCCCTCCCTCATTCTGTCACTGCTCTCTCCCCCTGCCCTCCCTCCCTCATTCTGTCACTGCTCTCTCCCCCTGCCCTCCCTCCCTCATTCTGTCACTGCTCTCTCCCCCTGCCCTCCCTCCCTCATTCTGTCACTGCTCTCTCCCCCTGCCCTCCCTCCCTCATTCTGTCACTGCTCTCTCCCCCTGCCCTCCCTCCCTCATTCTGTCACTGCTCTCTCCCCCTGCCCTCCCTCCCTCATTCTGTCACTGCTCTCTCCCCCTGCCCTCCCTCCCTCATTCTGTCACTGCTCTCTCCCCCTGCCCTCCCTCCCTCATTCTGTCACTGCTCTCTCCCCCTGCCCTCCCTCCCTCATTCTGTCACTGCTCTCTCCCCCTGCCCTCCCTCCCTCATTCTGTCACTGCTCTCTCCCCCTGCCCTCCCTCCCTCATTCTGTCACTGCTCTCTCCCCCTGCCCTCCCTCCCTCATTCTGTCACTGCTCTCTCCCCCTGCCCTCCCTCCCTCATTCTGTCACTGCTCTCTCCCCCTGCCCTCCCTCCCTCCCTCATTCTGTCACTGCTCTCTCCCCCTGCCCTCCCTCCCTCCCTCATTCTGTCACTGCTCTCTCCCCCTGCCCTCCCTCCCTCATTCTGTCACTGCTCTCTCCCCCCCTGCCCTCCCTCCCTCATTCTGTCACTGCTCTCTCCCCCTGCCCTCCCTCCCTCATTCTGTCACTGCTCTCTCCCCCTGCCCTCCCTCCCTCATTCTGTCACTGCTCTCTCCCCCTGCCCTCCCTCCCTCATTCTGTCACTGCTCTCTCCCCCTGCCCTCCCTCCCTCATTCTGTCACTGCTCTCTCCCCCTGCCCTCCCTCCCTCATTCTGTCACTGCTCTCTCCCCCTGCCCTCCCTCCCTCATTCTGTCACTGCTCTCTCCCCCTGCCCTCCCTCCCTCATTCTGTCACTGCTCTCTCCCCTGCCCTCCCTCCCTCATTCTGTCACTGCTCTCTCCCCCTGCCCTCCCTCCCTCCCTCATTCTGTCACTGCTCTCTCCCCCTGCCCTCCCTCCCTCATTCTGTCACTGCTCTCTCCCCCTGCCCTCCCTCCCTCATTCTGTCACTGCTCTCTCCCCCTGCCCTCCCTCCCTCATTCTGTCACTGCTCTCTCCCCCTGCCCTCCCTCCCTCATTCTGTCACTGCTCTCTCCCCCTGCCCTCCCTCCCTCATTCTGTCACTGCTCTCTCCCCCTGCCCTCCCTCCCTCATTCTGTCACTGCTCTCTCCCCCTGCCCTCCCTCCCTCATTCTGTCACTGCTCTCTCCCCCTGCCCTCCCTCCCTCATTCTGTCACTGCTCTCTCCCCCTGCCCTCCCTCCCTCATTCTGTCACTGCTCTCTCCCCCTGCCCTCCCTCCCTCATTCTGTCACTGCTCTCTCCCCCTGCCCTCCCTCCCTCATTCTGTCACTGCTCTCTCCCCCTGCCCTCCCTCCCTCATTCTGTCACTGCTCTCTCCCCCTGCCCTCCCTCCCTCATTCTGTCACTGCTCTCTCCCCCTGCCCTCCCTCCCTCATTCTGTCACTGCTCTCTCCCCCTGCCCTCCCTCCCTCATTCTGTCACTGCTCTCTCCCCCTGCCCTCCCTCCCTCATTCTGTCACTGCTCTCTCCCCCTGCCCTCCCTCCCTCATTCTGTCACTGCTCTCTCCCCCTGCCCTCCCTCCCTCATTCTGTCACTGCTCTCTCCCCCTGCCCTCCCTCCCTCATTCTGTCACTGCTCTCTCCCCCTGCCCTCCCTCCCTCATTCTGTCACTGCTCTCTCCCCCTGCCCTCCCTCCCTCATTCTGTCACTGCTCTCTCCCCCTGCCCTCCCTCCCTCATTCTGTCACTGCTCTCTCCCCCTGCCCTCCCTCCCTCATTCTGTCACTGCTCTCTCCCCCTGCCCTCCCTCCCTCATTCTGTCACTGCTCTCTCCCCCTGCCCTCCCTCCCTCATTCTGTCACTGCTCTCTCCCCCTGCCCTCCCTCCCTCATTCTGTCACTGCTCTCTCCCCCTGCCCTCCCTCCCTCATTCTGTCACTGCTCTCTCCCCCTGCCCTCCCTCCCTCATTCTGTCACTGCTCTCTCCCCCTGCCCTCCCTCCCTCATTCTGTCACTGCTCTCTCCCCCTGCCCTCCCTCCCTCATTCTGTCACTGCTCTCTCCCCCTGCCCTCCCTCCCTCATTCTGTCACTGCTCTCTCCCCCTGCCCTCCCTCCCTCATTCTGTCACTGCTCTCTCCCCTGCCCTCCCTCCCTCATTCTGTCACTGCTCTCTCCCCCTGCCCTCCCTCCCTCATTCTGTCACTGCTCTCTCCCCCTGCCCTCCCTCCCTCATTCTGTCACTGCTCTCTCCCCCTGCCCTCCCTCCCTCATTCTGTCACTGCTCTCTCCCCCTGCCCTCCCTCCCTCATTCTGTCACTGCTCTCTCCCCCTGCCCTCCCTCCCTCATTCTGTCACTGCTCTCTCCCCCTGCCCTCCCTCCCTCATTCTGTCACTGCTCTCTCCCCCTGCCCTCCCTCCCTCATTCTGTCACTGCTCTCTCCCCCTGCCCTCCCTCCCTCCCTCATTCTGTCACTGCTCTCTCCCCCTGCCCTCCCTCCCTCATTCTGTCACTGCTCTCTCCCCCTGCCCTCCCTCTCCCTCATTCTGTCACTGCTCTCTCCCCCTGCCCTCCCTCCCTCATTCTGTCACTGCTCTCTCCCCCTGCCCTCCCTCCCTCATTCTGTCACTGCTCTCTCCCCCTGCCCTCCCTCCCTCATTCTGTCACTGCTCTCTCCCCCTGCCCTCCCTCCCTCATTCTGTCACTGCTCTCTCCCCCTGCCCTCCCTCCCTCATTCTGTCACTGCTCTCTCCCCCTGCCCTCCCTCCCTCATTCTGTCACTGCTCTCTCCCCCTGCCCTCCCTCCCTCATTCTGTCACTGCTCTCTCCCCCTGCCCTCCCTCCCTCATTCTGTCACTGCTCTCTCCCCCTGCCCTCCCTCCCTCATTCTGTCACTGCTCTCTCCCCCTGCCCTCCCTCCCTCATTCTGTCACTGCTCTCTCCCCCTGCCCTCCCTCCCTCATTCTGTCACTGCTCTCTCCCCCTGCCCTCCCTCCCTCATTCTGTCACTGCTCTCTCCCCCTGCCCTCCCTCCCTCATTCTGTCACTGCTCTCTCCCCCTGCCCTCCCTCCCTCATTCTGTCACTGCTCTCTCCCCCTGCCCTCCCTCCCTCATTCTGTCACTGCTCTCTCCCCCTGCCCTCCCTCCCTCATTCTGTCACTGCTCTCTCCCCCTGCCCTCCCTCCCTCATTCTGTCACTGCTCTCTCCCCCTGCCCTCCCTCCCTCATTCTGTCACTGCTCTCTCCCCCTGCCCTCCCTCCCTCATTCTGTCACTGCTCTCTCCCCCTGCCCTCCCTCCCTCCCCATTCTGTCACTGCTCTCTCCCCCTGCCCTCCCTCCCTCATTCTGTCACTGCTCTCTCCCCCTGCCCTCCCTCCCTCATTCTGTCACTGCTCTCTCCCCCTGCCCTCCCTCCCTCCCTCATTCTGTCACTGCTCTCTCCCCCTGCCCTCCCTCCCTCATTCTGTCACTGCTCTCTCCCCCTGCCCTCCCTCCCTCATTCTGTCACTGCTCTCTCCCCCTGCCCTCCCTCCCTCATTCTGTCACTGCTCTCTCCCCCTGCCCTCCCTCCCTCATTCTGTCACTGCTCTCTCCCCCTGCCCTCCCTCCCTCATTCTGTCACTGCTCTCTCCCCCTGCCCTCCCTCCCTCATTCTGTCACTGCTCTCTCCCCCTGCCCTCCCTCCCTCATTCTGTCACTGCTCTCTCCCCCTGCCCTCCCTCCCTCATTCTGTCACTGCTCTCTCCCCCTGCCCTCCCTCCCTCATTCTGTCACTGCTCTCTCCCCCTGCCCTCCCTCCCTCATTCTGTCACTGCTCTCTCCCCCTGCCCTCCCTCCCTCATTCTGTCACTGCTCTCTCCCCCTGCCCTCCCTCCCTCATTCTGTCACTGCTCTCTCCCCCTGCCCTCCCTCCCTCATTCTGTCACTGCTCTCTCCCCCTGCCCTCCCTCCCTCATTCTGTCACTGCTCTCTCCCCCTGCCCTCCCTCCCTCATTCTGTCACTGCTCTCTCCCCCTGCCCTCCCTCCCTCATTCTGTCACTGCTCTCTCCCCCTGCCCTCCCTCCCTCATTCTGTCACTGCTCTCTCCCCCTGCCCTCCCTCCCTCATTCTGTCACTGCTCTCTCCCCCTGCCCTCCCTCCCTCATTCTGTCACTGCTCTCTCCCCCTGCCCTCCCTCCCTCATTCTGTCACTGCTCTCTCCCCCTGCCCTCCCTCCCTCATTCTGTCACTGCTCTCTCCCCCTGCCCTCCCTCCCTCATTCTGTCACTGCTCTCTCCCCCTGCCCTCCCTCCCTCATTCTGTCACTGCTCTCTCCCCCTGCCCTCCCTCCCTCATTCTGTCACTGCTCTCTCCCCCTCCCCTCCCTCCCTCATTCTGTCACTGCTCTCTCCCCCTGCCCTCCCTCCCTCATTCTGTCACTGCTCTCTCCCCCTGCCCTCCCTCCCTCATTCTGTCACTGCTCTCTCCCCCTGCCCTCCCTCCCTCATTCTGTCACTGCTCTCTCCCCCTGCCCTCCCTCCCTCATTCTGTCACTGCTCTCTCCCCCTGCCCTCCCTCCCTCATTCTGTCACTGCTCTCTCCCCCTGCCCTCCCTCCCTCATTCTGTCACTGCTCTCTCCCCCTGCCCTCCCTCCCTCATTCTGTCACTGCTCTCTCCCCCTGCCCTCCCTCCCTCATTCTGTCACTGCTCTCTCCCCCTGCCCTCCCTCCCTCATTCTGTCACTGCTCTCTCCCCCTGCCCTCCCTCCCTCATTCTGTCACTGCTCTCTCCCCCTGCCCTCACTCCCTCATTCTGTCACTGCTCTCTCCCCCTGCCCTCCTCCCTCATTCTGTCACTGCTCTCTCCCCCTGCCCTCCCTCCCTCATTCTGTCACTGCTCTCTCCCCCTGCCCTCCCTCCCTCATTCTGTCACTGCTCTCTCCCCCTGCCCTCCCTCCCTCATTCTGTCACTGCTCTCTCCCCCTGCCCTCCCTCCCTCATTCTGTCACTGCTCTCTCCCCCTGCCCTCCCTCCCTCATTCTGTCACTGCTCTCTCCCCCTGCCCTCCCTCCCTCATTCTGTCACTGCTCTCTCCCCCTGCCCTCCCTCCCTCATTCTGTCACTGCTCTCTCCCCCTGCCCTCCCTCCCTCATTCTGTCACTGCTCTCTCCCCCTGCCCTCCCTCCCTCATTCTGTCACTGCTCTCTCCCCCTGCCCTCCCTCCCTCATTCTGTCACTGCTCTCTCCCCCTGCCCTCCCTCCCTCATTCTGTCACTGCTCTCTCCCCCTGCCCTCCCTCCCTCATTCTGTCACTGCTCTCTCCCCCTGCCCTCCCTCCCTCATTCTGTCACTGCTCTCTCCCCCTGCCCTCCCTCCCTCATTCTGTCACTGCTCTCTCCCCCTGCCCTCCCTCCCTCATTCTGTCACTGCTCTCTCCCCCTGCCCTCCCTCCCTCATTCTGTCACTGCTCTCTCCCCCTGCCCTCCCTCCCTCATTCTGTCACTGCTCTCTCCCCCTGCCCTCCCTCCCTCATTCTGTCACTGCTCTCTCCCCCTGCCCTCCCTCCCTCATTCTGTCACTGCTCTCTCCCCCTGCCCTCCCTCCCTCATTCTGTCACTGCTCTCTCCCCCTGCCCTCCCTCCCTCATTCTGTCACTGCTCTCTCCCCCTGCCCTCCCTCCCTCATTCTGTCACTGCTCTCTCCCCCTGCCCTCCCTCCCTCATTCTGTCACTGCTCTCTCCCCCTGCCCTCCCTCCCTCATTCTGTCACTGCTCTCTCCCCCTGCCCTCCCTCCCTCATTCTGTCACTGCTCTCTCCCCCTGCCCTCCCTCCCTCATTCTGTCACTGCTCTCTCCCCCTGCCCTCCCTCCCTCACTGCTCTCTCCCCCCTGCCCTCCCTCCCTCATTCTGTCACTGCTCTCTCCCCCTGCCCTCCCTCCCTCATTCTGTCACTGCTCTCTCCCCCTGCCCTCCCTCCCTCATTCTGTCACTGCTCTCTCCCCCTGCCCTCCCTCCCTCATTCTGTCACTGCTCTCTCCCCCTGCCCTCCCTCCCTCATTCTGTCACTGCTCTCTCCCCCTGCCCTCCCTCCCTCATTCTGTCACTGCTCTCTCCCCCTGCCCTCCCTCCCTCATTCTGTCACTGCTCTCTCCCCCTGCCCTCCCTCCCTCATTCTGTCACTGCTCTCTCCCCCTGCCCTCCCTCCCTCATTCTGTCACTGCTCTCTCCCCCTGCCCTCCCTCCCTCATTCTGTCACTGCTCTCTCCCCCTGCCCTCCCTCCCTCATTCTGTCACTGCTCTCTCCCCCTGCCCTCCCTCCCTCATTCTGTCACTGCTCTCTCCCCCTGCCCTCCCTCCCTCATTCTGTCACTGCTCTCTCCCCCTGCCCTCCCTCCCTCATTCTGTCACTGCTCTCTCCCCCTGCCCTCCCTCCCTCATTCTGTCACTGCTCTCTCCCCCTGCCCTCCCTCCCTCATTCTGTCACTGCTCTCTCCCCCTGCCCTCCCTCCCTCATTCTGTCACTGCTCTCTCCCCCTGCCCTCCCTCCCTCATTCTGTCACTGCTCTCTCCCCCTGCCCTCCCTCCCTCATTCTGTCACTGCTCTCTCCCCCTGCCCTCCCTCCCTCATTCTGTCACTGCTCTCTCCCCCTGCCCTCCCTCCCTCATTCTGTCACTGCTCTCTCCCCCTGCCCTCCCTCCCTCCCTCATTCTGTCACTGCTCTCTCCCCCTGCCCTCCCTCCCTCCCTCATTCTGTCACTGCTCTCTCCCCCTGCCCTCCCTCCCTCATTCTGTCACTGCTCTCTCCCCCTGCCCTCCCTCCCTCATTCTGTCACTGCTCTCTCCCCCTGCCCTCCCTCCCTCATTCTGTCACTGCTCTCTCCCCCTGCCCTCCCTCATTCTGTCACTGCTCTCTCCCCCTGCCCTCCCTCCCTCATTCTGTCACTGCTCTCTCCCCCTGCCCTCCCTCCCTCATTCTGTCACTGCTCTCTCCCCCTGCCCTCCCTCCCTCATTCTGTCACTGCTCTCTCCCCCTGCCCTCCCTCCCTCATTCTGTCACTGCTCTCTCCCCCTGCCCTCCCTCCCTCATTCTGTCACTCATTCTGTCACTGCTCTCTCCCCCTGCCCTCCCTCCCTCATTCTATCACTGCTCTCTCCCCCTGCCCTCCCTCCCTCATTCTGTCACTGCTCTCTCCCCCTGCCCTCCCTCCCTCATTCTGTCACTGCTCTCTCCCCCTGCCCTCCCTCCCTCATTCTGTCACTGCTCTCTCCCCCTGCCCTCCCTCCCTCATTCTGTCACTGCTCTCTCCCCCTGCCCTCCCTCCCTCATTCTGTCACTGCTCTCTCCCCCTGCCCTCCCTCCCTCATTCTGTCACTGCTCTCTCCCCCTGCCCTCCCTCCCTCATTCTGTCACTGCTCTCTCCCCCTGCCCTCCCTCCCTCCCTCATTCTGTCACTGCTCTCTCCCCCTGCCCTCCCTCCCTCATTCTGTCACTGCTCTCTCCCCCTGCCCTCCCTCCCTCATTCTGTCACTGCTCTCTCCCCCTGCCCTCCCTCCCTCATTCTGTCACTGCTCTCTCCCCCTGCCCTCCCTCCCTCATTCTGTCACTGCTCTCTCCCCCTGCCCTCCCTCCCTCATTCTGTCACTGCTCTCTCCCCCTGCCCTCCCTCCCTCATTCTGTCACTGCTCTCTCCCCCTGCCCTCCCTCCCTCATTCTGTCACTGCTCTCTCCCCCTGCCCTCCCTCCCTCATTCTGTCACTGCTCTCTCCCCCCTGCCCTCCCTCCCTCATTCTTCTGTCACTGCTCTCTCCCCCTGCCCTCCCTCCCTCATTCTGTCACTGCTCTCTCCCCCTGCCCTCTCTCCCCCTGCCCTCCCTCCCTCATTCTGTCACTGCTCTCTCCCCCTGCCCTCCCTCCCTCATTCTGTCCCTCTCTCCCCCTGCCCTCCCTCCCTCATTCTGTCACTGCTCTCTCCCCCTGCCCTCCCTCCCTCATTCTGTCACTGCTCTCTCCCCCTGCCCTCCCTCCCTCATTCTGTCACTGCTCTCTCCCCCTGCCCTCCCTCCCTCATTCTGTCACTGCTCTCTCCCCCTGCCCTCCCTCCCTCATTCTGTCACTGCTCTCTCCCCCTGCCCTCCCTCCCTCATTCTGTCACTGCTCTCTCCCCCTGCCCTCCCTCCCTCATTCTGTCACTGCTCTCTCCCCCTGCCCTCCCTCCCTCATTCTGTCACTGCTCTCTCCCCCTGCCCTCCCTCCCTCATTCTGTCACTGCTCTCTCCCCCTGCCCTCCCTCCCTCATTCTGTCACTGCTCTCTCCCCCTGCCCTCCCTCCCTCATTCTGTCACTGCTCTCTCCCCCTGCCCTCCCTCCCTCATTCTGTCACTGCTCTCTCCCCCTGCCCTCCCTCCCTCTCTCTCCCCCGCCCTCCTCCCTCATTCTGTCACTGCTCTCTCCCCCTGCCCTCCCTCCCTCATTCTGTCACTGCTCTCTCCCCCTGCCCTCCCTCCCTCATTCTGTCACTGCTCTCTCCCCCTGCCCTCCCTCCCTCATTCTGTCACTGCTCTCTCCCCCTGCCCTCCCTCCCTCATTCTGTCACTGCTCTCTCCCCCTGCCCTCCCTCCCTCATTCTGTCACTGCTCTCTCCCCCTGCCCTCCCTCCCTCATTCTGTCACTGCTCTCTCCCCCTGCCCTCCCTCCCTCATTCTGTCACTGCTCTCTCCCCCTGCCCTCCCTCCCTCATTCTGTCACTGCTCTCTCCCCCTGCCCTCCCTCCCTCATTCTGTCACTGCTCTCTCCCCCTGCCCTCCCTCCCTCATTCTGTCACTGCTCTCTCCCCCTGCCCTCCCTCCCTCATTCTGTCACTGCTCTCTCCCCCTGCCCTCCCTCCCTCATTCTGTCACTGCTCTCTCCCCCTGCCCTCCCTCCCTCATTCTGTCACTGCTCTCTCCCCCTGCCCTCCCTCCCTCATTCTGTCACTGCTCTCTCCCCCTGCCCTCCCTCCCTCATTCTGTCACTGCTCTCTCCCCCTGCCCTCCCTCCCTCATTCTGTCACTGCTCTCTCCCCCTGCCCTCCCTCCCTCATTCTGTCACTGCTCTCTCCCCCTGCCCTCCCTCCCTCATTCTGTCACTGCTCTCTCCCCCTGCCCTCCCTCCCTCATTCTGTCACTGCTCTCTCCCCCTGCCCTCCCTCCCTCATTCTGTCACTGCTCTCTCCCCCTGCCCTCCCTCCCTCATTCCACTGCTCTCTCCCCCTGCCCTCCCTCCCTCATTCTGTCACTGCTCTCTCCCCCTGCCCTCCCTCCCTCATTCTGTCACTGCTCTCTCCCCCTGCCCTCCCTCCCTCATTCTGTCACTGCTCTCTCCCCTGCCCTCCCTCCCTCATTCTGTCACTGCTCTCTCCCCCTGCCCTCCCTCCCTCATTCTGTCACTGCTCTCTCCCCCTGCCCTCCCTCCCTCATTCTGTCACTGCTCTCTCCCCCTGCCCTCCCTCCCTCATTCTGTCACTGCTCTCTCCCCCTGCCCTCCCTCCCTCATTCTGTCACTGCTCTCTCCCCCTGCCCTCCCTCCCTCATTCTGTCACTGCTCTCTCCCCCTGCCCTCCCTCCCTCATTCTGTCACTGCTCTCTCCCCCTGCCCTCCCTCCCTCATTCTGTCACTGCTCTCTCCCCCTGCCCTCCCTCCCTCCCACTGCTCTCCCCCTGCCCTCCCTCCCTCATTCTGTCACTGCTCTCTCCCCCTGCCCTCCCTCCCTCATTCTGTCACTGCTCTCTCCCCTGCCCTCCCTCCCTCATTCTGTCACTGCTCTCTCCCCTGCCCTCCCTCCCTCATTCTGTCACTGCTCTCTCCCCCTGCCCTCCCTCCCTCATTCTGTCACTGCTCTCTCCCCCTGCCCTCCCTCCCTCATTCTGTCACTGCTCTCTCCCCCTGCCCTCCCTCCCTCATTCTGTCACTGCTCTCTCCCCCTGCCCTCCCTCCCTCATTCTGTCACTGCTCTCTCCCCCTGCCCTCCCTCCCTCATTCTGTCACTGCTCTCTCCCCCTGCCCTCCCTCCCTCATTCTGTCACTGCTCTCTCCCCCTGCCCTCCCTCCCTCATTCTGTCACTGCTCTCTCCCCCTGCCCTCCCTCCCTCATTCTGTCACTGCTCTCTCCCCCTGCCCTCCCTCCCTCATTCTGTCACTGCTCTCTCCCCCTGCCCTCCCTCCCTCATTCTGTCACTGCTCTCTCCCCCTGCCCTCCCTCCCTCATTCTGTCACTGCTCTCTCCCCCTGCCCTCCCTCCCTCATTCTGTCACTGCTCTCTCCCCCTGCCCTCCCTCCCTCATTCTGTCACTGCTCTCTCCCCCTGCCCTCCCTCCCTCATTCTGTCACTGCTCTCTCCCCCTGCCCTCCCTCCCTCATTCTGTCACTGCTCTCTCCCCCTGCCCTCCCTCCCTCATTCTGTCACTGCTCTCTCCCCCTGCCCTCCCTCCCTCATTCTGTCACTGCTCTCTCCCCCTGCCCTCCCTCCCTCATTCTGTCACTGCTCTCTCCCCCTGCCCTCCCTCCCTCATTCTGTCACTGCTCTCTCCCCCTGCCCTCCCTCCCTCATTCTGTCACTGCTCTCTCCCCCTGCCCTCCCTCCCTCATTCTGTCACTGCTCTCTCCCCCTGCCCTCCCTCCCTCATTCTGTCACTGCTCTCTCCCCCTGCCCTCCCTCCCTCATTCTGTCACTGCTCTCTCCCCCTGCCCTCCCTCCCTCATTCTGTCACTGCTCTCTCCCCCTGCCCTCCCTCCCTCATTCTGTCACTGCTCTCTCCCCCTGCCCTCCCTCCCTCATTCTGTCACTGCTCTCTCCCCCTGCCCTCCCTCCCTCATTCTGTCACTGCTCTCTCCCCCTGCCCTCCCTCCCTCCCTCATTCTGTCACTGCTCTCTCCCCCTGCCCTCCCTCCCTCATTCTGTCACTGCTCTCTCCCCCTGCCCTCCCTCCCTCATTCTGTCACTGCTCTCTCCCCCTGCCCTCCCTCCCTCATTCTGTCACTGCTCTCTCCCCCTGCCCTCCCTCCCTCATTCTGTCACTGCTCTCTCCCCCTGCCCTCCCTCCCTCATTCTGTCACTGCTCTCTCCCCCTGCCCTCCCTCCCTCATTCTGTCACTGCTCTCTCCCCCTGCCCTCCCTCCCTCATTCTGTCACTGCTCTCTCCCCCTGCCCTCCCTCCCTCATTCTGTCACTGCTCTCTCCCCCTGCCCTCCCTCCCTCATTCTGTCACTGCTCTCTCCCCCTGCCCTCCCTCCCTCATTCTGTCACTGCTCTCTCCCCCTGCCCTCCCTCCCTCATTCTGTCACTGCTCTCTCCCCCTGCCCTCCCTCCCTCATTCTGTCACTGCTCTCTCCCCCTGCCCTCCCTCCCTCATTCTGTCACTGCTCTCTCTCCCTGCCCTCCCTCCCTCATTCTGTCACTGCTCTCTCCCCTGCCCTCCCTCCCTCCCTCATTCTGTCACTGCTCTCTCCCCCTGCCCTCCCTCCCTCATTCTGTCACTGCTCTCTCCCCCTGCCCTCCCTCCCTCATTCTGTCACTGCTCTCTCCCCCTGCCCTCCCTCCCTCATTCTGTCACTGCTCTCTCCCCCTGCCCTCCCTCCCTCATTCTGTCACTGCTCTCTCCCCCTGCCCTCCCTCCCTCATTCTGTCACTGCTCTCTCCCCCTGCCCTCCCTCCCTCATTCTGTCACTGCTCTCTCCCCCTGCCCTCCCTCCCTCATTTCTGTCACTGCTCTCTCCCCCTGCCCTCCCTCCCTCATTCTGTCACTGCTCTCTCCCCCTGCCCTCCCTCCCTCATTCTGTCACTGCTCTCTCCCCCTGCCCTCCCTCCCTCATTCTGTCACTGCTCTCTCCCCCTGCCCTCCCTCCCTCATTCTGTCACTGCTCTCTCCCCCTGCCCTCCCTCCCTCATTCTGTCACTGCTCTCTCCCCCTGCCCTCCCTCCCTCATTCTGTCACTGCTCTCTCCCCCTGCCCTCCCTCCCTCATTCTGTCACTGCTCTCTCCCCCTGCCCTCCCTCCCTCATTCTGTCACTGCTCTCTCCCCCTGCCCTCCCTCCCTCATTCTGTCACTGCTCTCTCCCCCTGCCCTCCCTCCCTCATTCTGTCACTGCTCTCTCCCCCTGCCCTCCCTCCCTCATTCTGTCACTGCTCTCTCCCCCTGCCCTCCCTCCCTCATTCTGTCACTGCTCTCTCCCCCTGCCCTCCCTCCCTCATTCTGTCACTGCTCTCTCCCCCTGCCCTCCCTCCCTCATTCTGTCACTGCTCTCTCCCCCTGCCCTCCCTCCCTCATTCTGTCACTGCTCTCTCCCCCTGCCCTCCCTCCCTCATTCTGTCACTGCTCTCTCCCCCTGCCCTCCCTCCCTCCCTCATTCTGTCACTGCTCTCTCCCCCTGCCCTCCCTCCCTCATTCTGTCACTGCTCTCTCCCCCTGCCCTCCCTCCCTCATTCTGTCACTGCTCTCTCCCCCTGCCCTCCCTCCCTCATTCTGTCACTGCTCTCTCCCCCTGCCCTCCCTCCCTCATTCTGTCACTGCTCTCTCCCCCTGCCCTCCCTCCCTCATTCTGTCACTGCTCTCTCCCCCTGCCCTCCCTCCCTCATTCTGTCACTGCTCTCTCCCCCTGCCCTCCCTCCCTCATTCTGTCACTGCTCTCTCCCCCTGCCCTCCCTCCCTCATTCTGTCACTGCTCTCTCCCCCTGCCCTCCCTCCCTCATTCTGTCACTGCTCTCTCCCCCTGCCCTCCCTCCCTCATTCTGTCACTGCTCTCTCCCCCTGCCCTCCCTCCCTCCCTCATTCTGTCACTGCTCTCTCCCCCTGCCCTCCCTCCCTCATTCTGTCACTGCTCTCTCCCCCTGCCCTCCCTCCCTCATTCTGTCACTGCTCTCTCCCCCTGCCCTCCCTCCCTCATTCTGTCACTGCTCTCTCCCCCTGCCCTCCCTCCCTCCCTCATTCTGTCACTGCTCTCTCCCCCTGCCCTCCCTCCCTCATTCTGTCACTGCTCTCTCCCCCTGCCCTCCCTCCCTCATTCTGTCACTGCTCTCTCCCCCTGCCCTCCCTCCCTCATTCTGTCACTGCTCTCTCCCCCTGCCCTCCCTCCCTCATTCTGTCACTGCTCTCTCCCCCTGCCCTCCCTCCCTCATTCTGTCACTGCTCTCTCCCCCTGCCCTCCCTCCCTCATTCTGTCACTGCTCTCTCCCCCTGCCCTCCCTCCCTCATTCTGTCACTGCTCTCTCCCCCTGCCCTCCCTCCCTCATTCTGTCACTGCTCTCTCCCCCTGCCCTCCCTCCCTCATTCTGTCACTGCTCTCTCCCCCTGCCCTCCCTCCCTCATTCTGTCACTGCTCTCTCCCCCTGCCCTCCCTCCCTCATTCTGTCACTGCTCTCTCCCCCTGCCCTCCCTCCCTCATTCTGTCACTGCTCTCTCCCCCTGCCCTCCCTCCCTCATTCTGTCACTGCTCTCTCCCCCTGCCCTCCCTCCCTCATTCTGTCACTGCTCTCTCCCCCTGCCCTCCCTCCCTCCCTCATTCTGTCACTGCTCTCTCCCCCTGCCCTCCCTCCCTCATTCTGTCACTGCTCTCTCCCCCTGCCCTCCCTCCCTCATTCTGTCACTGCTCTCTCCCCCTGCCCTCCCTCCCTCATTCTGTCACTGCTCTCTCCCCCTGCCCTCCCTCCCTCATTCTGTCACTGCTCTCTCCCCCTGCCCTCCCTCCCTCATTCTGTCACTGCTCTCTCCCCCTGCCCTCCCTCCCTCATTCTGTCACTGCTCTCTCCCCCTGCCCTCCCTCCCTCATTCTGTCACTGCTCTCTCCCCCTGCCCTCCCTCCCTCCCTCATTCTGTCACTGCTCTCTCCCCCTGCCCTCCCTCCCTCATTCTGTCACTGCTCTCTCCCCCTGCCCTCCCTCCCTCATTCTGTCACTGCTCTCTCCCCCTGCCCTCCCTCCCTCATTCTGTCACTGCTCTCTCCCCCTGCCCTCCCTCCCTCATTCTGTCACTGCTCTCTCCCCCTGCCCTCCCTCCCTCATTCTGTCACTGCTCTCTCCCCCTGCCCTCCCTCCCTCATTCTGTCACTGCTCTCTCCCCCTGCCCTCCCTCCCTCATTCTGTCACTGCTCTCTCCCCCTGCCCTCCCTCCCTCATTCTGTCACTGCTCTCTCCCCCTGCCCTCCCTCCCTCATTCTGTCACTGCTCTCTCCCCCTGCCCTCCCTCCCTCATTCTGTCACTGCTCTCTCCCCCTGCCCTCCCTCCCTCATTCTGTCACTGCTCTCTCCCCCTGCCCTCCCTCCCTCATTCTGTCACTGCTCTCTCCCCCTGCCCTCCCTCCCTCATTCTGTCACTGCTCTCTCCCCCTGCCCTCCCTCCCTCATTCTGTCACTGCTCTCTCCCCCTGCCCTCCCTCCCTCATTCTGTCACTGCTCTCTCCCCCTGCCCTCCCTCCCTCATTCTGTCACTGCTCTCTCCCCCTGCCCTCCCTCCCTCATTCTGTCACTGCTCTCTCCCCCTGCCCTCCCTCCCTCATTCTGTCACTGCTCTCTCCCCCTGCCCTCCCTCCCTCATTCTGTCACTGCTCTCTCCCCCTGCCCTCCTCCCTCCCTCATTCTGTCACTGCTCTCTCCCCCCTCCCTCCCTCCCTCATTCTGTCACTGCTCTCTCCCCCTGCCCTCCCTCCCTCATTCTGTCACTGCTCTCTCCCCCTGCCCTCCCTCCCTCATTCTGTCACTGCTCTCTCCCCCTGCCCTCCCTCCCTCATTCTGTCACTGCTCTCTCCCCCTGCCCTCCCTCCCTCATTCTGTCACTGCTCTCTCCCCCTGCCCTCCCTCCCTCATTCTGTCACTGCTCTCTCCCCCTGCCCTCCCTCCCTCATTCTGTCACTGCTCTCTCCCCCTGCCCTCCCTCCTCCCTCATTCTGTCACTGCTCTCTCCCCCTGCCCTCCCTCCCTCATTCTGTCACTGCTCTCTCCCCCTGCCCTCCCTCCCTCATTCTGTCACTGCTCTCTCCCCCTGCCCTCCCTCCCTCATTCTGTCACTGCTCTCTCCCCCTGCCCTCCCTCCCTCATTCTGTCACTGCTCTCTCCCCCTGCCCTCCCTCCCTCATTCTGTCACTGCTCTCTCCCCCTGCCCTCCCTCCCTCATTCTGTCACTGCTCTCTCCCCCTGCCCTCCCTCCCTCATTCTGTCACTGCTCTCTCCCCCTGCCCTCCCTCCCTCATTCTGTCACTGCTCTCTCCCCCTGCCCTCCCTCCCTCATTCTGTCACTGCTCTCTCCCCCTGCCCTCCCTCCCTCCCTCATTCTGTCACTGCTCTCTCCCCCTGCCCTCCCTCCCTCATTCTGTCACTGCTCTCTCCCCCTGCCCTCCCTCCCTCATTCTGTCACTGCTCTCTCCCCCTGCCCTCCCTCCCTCATTCTGTCACTGCTCTCTCCCCCTGCCCTCCCTCCCTCATTCTGTCACTGCTCTCTCCCCCTGCCCTCCCTCCCTCCCTCATTCTGTCACTGCTCTCTCCCCCTGCCCTCCCTCCCTCATTCTGTCACTGCTCTCTCCCCCTGCCCTCCCTCCCTCATTCTGTCACTGCTCTCTCCCCCTGCCCTCCCTCCCTCATTCTGTCACTGCTCTCTCCCCCTGCCCTCCCTCCCTCATTCTGTCACTGCTCTCTCCCCCTGCCCTCCCTCCCTCATTCTGTCACTGCTCTCTCCCCCTGCCCTCCCTCCCTCATTCTGTCACTGCTCTCTCCCCCTGCCCTCCCTCCCTCATTCTGTCACTGCTCTCTCCCCCTGCCCTCCCTCCCTCATTCTGTCACTGCTCTCTCCCCCTGCCCTCCCTCCCTCATTCTGTCACTGCTCTCTCCCCCTGCCCTCCCTCCCTCATTCTGTCACTGCTCTCTCCCCCTGCCCTCCCTCCCTCATTCTGTCACTGCTCTCTCCCCCTGCCCTCCCTCCCTCATTCTGTCACTGCTCTCTCCCCCTGCCCTCCCTCCCTCATTCTTGTCACTGCTCTCTCCCCCTGCCCTCCCTCCCTCATTCTGTCACTGCTCTCTCTCCCTGCCCTCCCTCCCTCATTCTGTCACTGCTCTCTCCCCCTGCCCTCTCTCCCTCCCTCATTCTGTCACTGCTCTCTCCCCCTGCCCTCCCTCCCTCCCTCATTCTGTCACTGCTCTCTCCCCCTGCCCTCCCTCCCTCATTCTGTCACTGCTCTCTCCCCCTGCCCTCCCTCCCTCATTCTGTCACTGCTCTCTCCCCCTGCCCTCCCTCCCTCCCTCATTCTGTCACTGCTCTCTCCCCCTGCCCTCCCTCCCTCATTCTGTCACTGCTCTCTCCCCCTGCCCTCCCTCCCTCATTCTGTCACTGCTCTCTCCCCCTGCCCTCCCTCCCTCATTCTGTCACTGCTCTCTCCCCCTGCCCTCCCTCCCTCATTCTGTCACTGCTCTCTCCCCCTGCCCTCCCTCCCTCATTCTGTCACTGCTCTCTCCCCCTGCCCTCCCTCCCTCATTCTGTCACTGCTCTCTCCCCCTGCCCTCCCTCCCTCATTCTGTCACTGCTCTCTCCCCCTGCCCTCCCTCCCTCATTCTGTCACTGCTCTCTCCCCCTGCCCTCCCTCCCTCATTCTGTCACTGCTCTCTCCCCCTGCCCTCCCTCCCTCATTCTGTCACTGCTCTCTCCCCCTGCCCTCCCTCCCTCATTCTGTCACTGCTCTCTCCCCCTGCCCTCCCTCCCTCATTCTGTCACTGCTCTCTCCCCCTGCCCTCCCTCCCTCATTCTGTCACTGCTCTCTCCCCCTGCCCTCCCTCCCTCATTCTGTCACTGCTCTCTCCCCCTGCCCTCCCTCCCTCATTCTGTCACTGCTCTCTCCCCCTGCCCTCCCTCCCTCATTCTGTCACTGCTCTCTCCCCCTGCCCTCCCTCCCTCATTCTGTCACTGCTCTCTCCCCCTGCCCTCCCTCCCTCATTCTGTCACTGCTCTCTCCCCCTGCCCTCCCTCCCTCCCTCATTCTGTCACTGCTCTCTCCCCCTGCCCTCCCTCCCTCATTCTGTCACTGCTCTCTCCCCCTGCCCTCCCTCCCTCATTCTGTCACTGCTCTCTCCCCCTGCCCTCCCTCCCTCCCTCATTCTGTCACTGCTCTCTCCCCCTGCCCTCCCTCCCTCCCTCATTCTGTCACTGCTCTCTCCCCCTGCCCTCCCTCCCTCATTCTGTCACTGCTCTCTCCCCCTGCCCTCCCTCCCTCATTCTGTCACTGCTCTCTCCCCCTGCCCTCCCTCTCCCTCATTCTGTCACTGCTCTCTCCCCCTGCCCTCCCTCCCTCATTCTGTCACTGCTCTCTCCCCCTGCCCTCCCTCCCTCATTCTGTCACTGCTCTCTCCCCCTGCCCTCCCTCCCTCCCTCATTCTGTCACTGCTCTCTCCCCCTGCCCTCCCTCCCTCATTCTGTCACTGCTCTCTCCCCCTGCCCTCCCTCCCTCATTCTGTCACTGCTCTCTCCCCCTGCCCTCCCTCCCTCATTCTGTCACTGCTCTCTCCCCCTGCCCTCCTCTCCCTCATTCTGTCACTGCTCTCTCCCCCTGCCCTCCCTCCCTCATTCTGTCACTGCTCTCTCCCCCTGCCCTCCCTCCCTCATTCTGTCACTGCTCTCTCCCCCTGCCCTCCCTCCCTCATTCTGTCACTGCTCTCTCCCCCCTGCCCTCCCTCCCTCATTCTGTCACTGCTCTCTCCCCCTGCCCTCCCTCCCTCATTCTGTCACTGCTCTCTCCCCCTGCCCTCCCTCCCTCATTCTGTCACTGCTCTCTCCCCCTGCCCTCCCTCCCTCATTCTGTCACTGCTCTCTCCCCCTGCCCTCCCTCCCTCATTCTGTCACTGCTCTCTCCCCCTGCCCTCCCTCCCTCATTCTGTCACTGCTCTCTCCCCCTGCCCTCCCTCCCTCATTCTGTCACTGCTCTCTCCCCCTGCCCTCCCTCCCTCCCTCATTCTGTCACTGCTCTCTCCCCCTGCCCTCCCTCCCTCATTCTGTCACTGCTCTCTCCCCCTGCCCTCCCTCCCTCATTCTGTCACTGCTCTCTCCCCCTGCCCTCCCTCCCTCATTCTGTCACTGCTCTCTCCCCCTGCCCTCCCTCCCTCATTCTGTCACTGCTCTCTCCCCCTGCCCTCCCTCCCTCATTCTGTCACTGCTCTCTCCCCCTGCCCTCCCTCCCTCATTCTGTCACTGCTCTCTCCCCTGCCCTCCCTCCCTCATTCTGTCACTGCTCTCTCCCCCTGCCCTCCCTCCCTCATTCTGTCACTGCTCTCTCCCCCTGCCCTCCCTCCCTCATTCTGTCACTGCTCTCTCCCCCTGCCCTCCCTCCCTCATTCTGTCACTGCTCTCTCCCCCTGCCCTCCCTCCCTCATTCTGTCACTGCTCTCTCCCCCTGCCCTCCCTCCCTCATTCTGTCACTGCTCTCTCCCCCTGCCCTCCCTCCCTCATTCTGTCACTGCTCTCTCCCCCTGCCCTCCCTCCCTCATTCTGTCACTGCTCTCTCCCCCTGCCCTCCCTCCCTCATTCTGTCACTGCTCTCTCCCCCTGCCCTCCCTCCCTCCCTCATTCTGTCACTGCTCTCTCCCCCTGCCCTCCCTCCCTCATTCTGTCACTGCTCTCTCCCCCTGCCCTCCCTCCCTCATTCTGTCACTGCTCTCTCCCCCTGCCCTCCCTCCCTCATTCTGTCACTGCTCTCTCCCCCTGCCCTCCCTCCCTCATTCTGTCACTGCTCTCTCCCCCTGCCCTCCCTCCCTCATTCTGTCACTGCTCTCTCCCCCTGCCCTCCCTCCCTCATTCTGTCACTGCTCTCTCCCCCTGCCCTCCCTCCCTCATTCTGTCACTGCTCTCTCCCCCTGCCCTCCCTCCCTCATTCTGTCACTGCTCTCTCCCCCTGCCCTCCCTCCCTCATTCTGTCACTGCTCTCTCGCCCTGCCCTCTCTCCCTCATTCTGTGTCTGCTCTCTCCCTCTGCCCTCCCTCCCTCCCTCATTCTGTCACTGCTCTCTCCCCCTGCCCTCCCTCCCTCATTCTGTCACTGCTCTCTCCCCTGCCCTCCCTCCCTCATTCTGTCACTGCTCTCTCCCCCTGCCCTCCCTCCCTCATTCTGTCACTGCTCTCTCCCCCTGCCCTCCCTCCCTCATTCTGTCACTGCTCTCTCCCCCTGCCCTCCCTCCCTCATTCTGTCACTGCTCTCTCCCCCTGCCCTCCCTCCCTCATTCTGTCACTGCTCTCTCCCCCTGCCCTCCCTCCCTCATTCTGTCACTGCTCTCTCCCCCTGCCCTCCCTCCCTCATTCTGTCACTGCTCTCTCCCCCTGCCCTCCCTCCCTCATTCTGTCACTGCTCTCTCCCCCTGCCCTCCCTCCCTCATTCTGTCACTGCTCTCTCCCCCTGCCCTCCCTCCCTCATTCTGTCACTGCTCTCTCCCCCTGCCCTCCCTCCCTCATTCTGTCACTGCTCTCTCCCCCTGCCCTCCCTCCCTCATTCTGTCACTGCTCTCTCCCCCTGCCCTCCCTCCCTCATTCTGTCACTGCTCTCTCCCCCTGCCCTCCCTCCCTCATTCTGTCACTGCTCTCTCCCCCTGCCCTCCCTCCCTCATTCTGTCACTGCTCTCTCCCCCTGCCCTCCCTCCCTCATTCTGTCACTGCTCTCTCCCCCTGCCCTCCCTCCCTCATTCTGTCACTGCTCTCTCCCCCTGCCCTCCCTCCCTCATTCTGTCACTGCTCTCTCCCCCTGCCCTCCCTCCCTCATTCTGTCACTGCTCTCTCCCCCTGCCCTCCCTCCCTCATTCTGTCACTGCTCTCTCCCCCTGCCCTCCCTCCCTCATTCTGTCACTGCTCTCTCCCCCTGCCCTCCCTCCCTCATTCTGTCACTGCTCTCTCCCCCTGCCCTCCCTCCCTCATTCTGTCACTGCTCTCTCCCCCTGCCCTCCCTCCCTCATTCTGTCACTGCTCTCTCCCCCTGCCCTCCCTCCCTCATTCTGTCACTGCTCTCTCCCCCTGCCCTCCCTCCCTCATTCTGTCACTGCTCTCTCCCCCTGCCCTCCCTCCCTCATTCTGTCACTGCTCTCTCCCCCTGCCCTCCCTCCCTCATTCTGTCACTGCTCTCTCCCCCCTGCCTCCCTCATTCTGTCTCTCTCTCCCCTGCCCTCCCTCCCTCATTCTGTCACTGCTCTCTCCCCCTGCCCTCCCTCCCTCCCTCATTCTGTCACTGCTCTCTCCCCCTGCCCTCCCTCCCTCATTCTGTCACTGCTCTCTCCCCCTGCCCTCCCTCCCTCATTCTGTCACTGCTCTCTCCCCCTGCCCTCCCTCCCTCATTCTGTCACTGCTCTCTCCCCCTGCCCTCCCTCCCTCATTCTGTCACTGCTCTCTCCCCCTGCCCTCCCTCCCTCATTCTGTCACTGCTCTCTCCCCCTGCCCTCCCTCCCTCATTCTGTCACTGCTCTCTCCCCCTGCCCTCCCTCCCTCATTCTGTCACTGCTCTCTCCCCCTGCCCTCCCTCCCTCATTCTGTCACTGCTCTCTCCCCCTGCCCTCCCTCCCTCATTCTGTCACTGCTCTCTCCCCCTGCCCTCCCTCCCTCATTCTGTCACTGCTCTCTCCCCCTGCCCTCCCTCCCTCATTCTGTCACTGCTCTCTCCCCCTGCCCTCCCTCCCTCATTCCACTGCTCATTCTGTCACTGCTCTCTCCCCTGCCCTCCCTCCCTCCCTCATTCTGTCACTGCTCTCTCCCCCTGCCCTCCCTCCCTCCCTCATTCTGTCACTGCTCTCTCCCCCTGCCCTCCCTCCCTCATTCTGTCACTGCTCTCTCCCCTGCCCTCCTCCCTCATTCTGTCACTGCTCTCTCCCCCTGCCTCCCTCCCTCATTCTGTCACTGCTCTCCCTCCCTCCTGCTCTCTCCCCCTGCCCTCCCTTCATTCTGTCACTGCTCTCTCCCCCTGCCCTCCCTCCCTCATTCTGTCACTGCTCTCTCCCCCTGCCCTCCCTCCCTCATTCTGTCACTGCTCTCTCCCCCTGCCCTCCCTCCCTCATTCTGTCACTGCTCTCTCCCCCTGCCCTCCCTCCCTCATTCTGTCACTGCTCTCTCCCCCTGCCCTCCCTCCCTCATTCTGTCACTGCTCTCTCCCCCTGCCCTCCCTCCCTCATTCTGTCACTGCTCTCTCCCCCTGCTCCCTCCCTCATTCTGTCACTGCTCTCTCCCCCTGCCCTCCCTCCCTCATTCTGTCACTGCTCTCTCCCCCTGCCCTCCCTCCCTCCCTCATTCTGTCACTGCTCTCTCCCCCTGCACTGCTGCTCTCTCCCCCTGCCCTCCCTCCCTCATTCTGTCACTGCTCTCTCCCTCTGCCCTCCCTCCCTCATTCTGTCACTGCTCTCTCCCCCTGCCCTCCCTCCCTCATTCTGTCACTGCTCTCTCCCCCTGCCCTCCCTCCCTCATTCTGTCACTGCTCTCTCCCCTGCCCTCTCTCCCTCATTCTGTCACTGCTCTCTCCCCCTGCCCTCCCTCCCTCATTCTGTCACTGCTCTCTCCCCCTGCCCTCACTCCCTCATTCCGTCAGTGCTCTCTCCCTCTGCCCTCCCTCCCTCATTCTGTCACTGCTCTCTCCCCCTGCCCTCCCTCCCTCCCTCATTCTATGCCCTCCCTCCCTCATTCTGTCACTGCTCTCTCCCCCTGCCCTCCCTCCCTCATTCTGTCACTGCTCTCTCCCCCTGCCCTCCCTCTCTCCCTCATTCTGTCACTGCTCTCTCCCCCTGCCCTCCCTCCCTCATTCTGTCACTGCTCTCCCCCCCTGCCCTCCCTACCTCATTCTGTCACTGCTCTCCCCCAGCCCTCCTCCTCATTCTGTCACTGCTCTCTCCCCCTGCCCTCCCTCCCTCATTCTGTCACTGCTCTCTCCCCCTGCCCTCCCTCCCTCATTCTGTCACTGCTCTCTCCCCCTGCCCTCCCTCCCTCATTCTGTCACTGCTCTCTCCCCCTGCCCTCCCTCCCTCATTCTGTCACTGCTCTCTCCCCCTGCCCTCCCTCCCTCATTCTGTCACTGCTCTCTCCCTCTGCCCTCCCTCCCTCATTCTGTCACTGCTCTCTCCCCTGCCCTCCCTCCCTCATTCTGTCACTGCTCTCTCCCCCTGCCCTCCCTCATTCTGTCACTGCTCTCTCCCCCTGCCCTCTCTCCCTCATTCTGTCACTGCTCTCTCCCCCTGCCCCCTCCCTCATTCTGTCCCTCCTCCCTGCCCTCCCTCCCTCATTCTGTCACTGCTCTCTCCCCCTGCCCTCCCTCCCTCATTCTGTCACTGCTCTCTCCCCCTGCCCTCCCTCCCTCATTCTGTCACTGCTCTCTCCCCCTGCCCTCCCTCCTCCCTCATTCTGTCACTGCTCTCTCCCCCTGCCCTCCCTCCCTCATTCTGTCACTGCTCTCTCCCCCTGCCCTCCCTCTCTCCCTCATTCTGTCACTGCTCTCTCCCCCTGCCCTCCCTCCCTCATTCTGTCACTGCTCTCTCCCCCTGCCCTCCCTCCCTCATTCTGTCACTGCTCTCTCCCCCTGCCCTCCCTCCCTCATTCTGTCACTGCTCTCTCCCCCTGCCCTCCCTCCCTCATTCTGTCACTGCTCTCTCCCCCTGCCCTCCCTCCCTCATTCTGTCACTGCTCTCTCCCCCTGCCCTCCCTCCCTCATTCTGTCACTGCTCTCTCCCCCTGCCCTCCCTCCCTCATTCTGTCACTGCTCTCTCCCTCTGCCCTCCCTCCCTCCCTCATTCTGTCACTGCTCTCTCCCCCTGCCCTCCCTCCCTCATTCCGTCACTGCTCTCTCCCCCTGCCCTCCCTCCCTCATTCTGTCACTGCTCTCTCCCCCTGCCCTCCCTCCCTCATTCTGTCACTGCTCTCTCCCCCTGCCCTCCCTTCCCTCATTCTGTCACTGCATTCTCCCCCTGCTCTCTCCCTCATTCTGTCACTGCTCTCTCCCCCTCCCTCCCTCCACTCACTGCCCTCTCCCCCTGCCCTCCCTTCCTCCCTCATTCTGTCACTGCTCTCTCCCCCTGCCCTCCCTTCCTCCCTCATTCTGTCACTGCTCTCTCCCCCTGCCCTCCCTTCCTCCCTCATTCTGTCACTGCTCTCTCCCCCTGCCCTCCCTTCCTCCCTCATTCTGTCACTGCTCTCTCCCCCTGCCCTCCCTCCCTCATTCTGTCACTGCTCTCTCCCCCTGCCCTCCCTCCCTCATTCTGTCACTGCTCTCTCCCCCCTGCCCTCCCTCCCTCATTCTGTCACTGCTCTCTCCCCCTGCCCTCCCTCCCTCATTCTGTCACTGCTCTCTCCCCCTGCCCTCCCTCCCTCATTCTGTCACTGCTCTCTCCCCCCCCCTGCCCTCCCTCCCTCATTCTGTCACTGCTCTCTCCCCCTGCCCTCCCTCCCTCATTCTGTCACTGCTCTCTCCCCCTGCCCTCCCTCCCTCATTCTGTCACTGCTCTCTCCCCCTGCCCTCCCTCCCTCATTCTGTCACTGCTCTCTCCCCCTCCCTCCCTCCCTCATTCTGTCCCTCTCCTCCCTGCCCTCCCTCCCTCATTCTGTCACTGCTCTCTCCCCCTGCCCTCCCTCCCTCATTCTGTCACTGCTCTCTCCCCCTGCCCTCCCTCCCTCCCTCATTCTGTCACTGCTCTCTCCCCCTGCCCTCCCTCCCTCATTCTGTCACTGCTCTCTCCCCCTGCCCTCTCCCTCATTCTGTCACTGCTCTCTCCCCTCCCTCCTCATTCTGTCACTGCTCTCTCCTTCTGCCCTCCCTCCCTCATTCTGTCACTGCTCTCTCCCCCTGCCCTCCCTCCCTCATTCTGTCACTGCTCTCTCCCCCTGCCCTCCCTCCCTCATTCTGTCACTGCTCTCTCCCCCTGCCCTCCCTCCCTCCCTCATTCTGTCACTGCTCTCTCCCCCTGCCCTCCCTCCCTCATTCTGTCACTGCTCTCTCCCTCTGCCCTCCCTCCCTCATTCTGTCACTGCTCTCTCTCCCCCTGCCCTCCCTCCCTCATTCTGTCACTGCTCTCTCCCCTGCCCTCCCTCCCTCATTCTGTCACTGCTCTCTCCCCCTGCCCTCCCTCCCTCATTCTGTCACTGCTCTCTCCCCCTGCCCTCATTCTGTCACTGCTCTCATTCTGTCACTGCTCTCTCCCCCTGCCCTCCCTCCCTCCCTCATTCTGTCACTGCTCTCCCCCCCTGCCCTCCCTCCCTCATTCTGTCACTGCTCTCTCCCCCTGCCCTCCCTCCCTCATTCTGTCACTGCTCTCCCCCCCTGCCCTCCCTCCCTCATTCTGTCACTGCTCTCCCCCCTCCCTCCCTCCCTCATTCTGTCACTGCTCTCTCCCCTGCCCTCCCTCCCTCATTCTGTCACTGCTCTCTCCCCCTGCCCTCCCTCCTCCCTCATTCTGTCACTGCTCTCTCCCCCTGCCCTCCCTCCCTCATTCTGTCACTGCTCTCTCCCCCTGCCCTCCCTCTCTCCCTCATTCTGTCACTGCTCTCTCCCCCTGCCCTCCCTCCCTCATTCTGTCACTGCTCTCTCCCCCTGCCCTCCCTCACTCATTCTGTCACTGCTCTCTCCCCCTGCCCTCCCTCCCTCATTTTGTCACTGCTCTCTCCCCCTGCCCTCCCTCCCTCATTCTGTCACTGCTCTCTCCCCCTCCCTCCCTTCATTCTGTCACTGCTCTCTCCCCCTGCCCTCCCTCCTCCCTCATTCTGTCACTGCTCTCTCCCCCTGCCCTCCCTCCCTCATTCTGTCACTGCTCTCTCCCCCTGCCCTCCCTCCCTCATTCTGTCACTGCTCTCTCCCCCTGCCCTCCCTCCCTCATTCTGTCACTGCTCTCTCCCCCTGCCCTCCCTCCCTCATTCTGTCACTGCTCTCTCCCCCTGCCCTCCCTCCCTCATTCTGTCACTGCTCTCTCCCCCTGCCCTCCCTCCCTCATTCTGTCACTGCTCTCTCCCCCTGCCCTCCCTCCCTCATTCTGTCACTGCTCTCTCCCCCTGCCCTCCCTCCTCCCTCATTCTGTCACTGCTCTCTCCCCTGCCCTCCCTCCCTCATTCTGTCACTGCCCTCCCTCCCTCATTCTGTCACTGCTCTCTCTTCCCTGCCCTCTCTCCCTCATTCTGTCACTGCTCTCTCCCCCTGCCCTCCCTCCCTCATTCTGTGACTGCTCTCTCCCCCTGCCCTCACTCCCTCATTCTGTCACTGCTCTCTCCCCCTGCCCTCCCTCCCTCATTCTGTCACTGCTCTCTCCCCCTGCCCTCCCTCCCTCATTCTGTCACTGCTCTCTCCCCCTGCCCTCCCTTCCTCCCTCATTCTGTCACTGCTCTCTCCCCCTGCCCTCCCTTCCTCCCTCATTCTGTCACTGCTCTCTCCCCTGTCACTGCTCTCTCCCCCTGCCCTCCCTTCCTCCCTCATTCTGTCACTGCTCTCTCCCCCTGCCCTCCCTCCCTCATTCTGTCACTGCCCTCTCCCCCTGCCCTCCCTTCCTCCCTCATTCTGTCACTGCTCTCTCCCCCTGCCCTCCCTCCCTCATTCTGTCACTGCTCTCTCCCCCTGCCCTCCCTCCGTGATTCTGTCACTTCTCTCTCCCCAGCCCTCCCTCCCTCCCTCATTCTGTCACTGATCTCTCCCCCTGCCTCATTCTGTCACTGCTCTCTCCCCCTGCCCTCCCTCCCTCATTCTGTCACTGCTCTCTCTCCCTGCCCTCCCTCCCTCATTCTGTCACTGCTCTCTCCCCCTGCCCTCCCTCCCTCATTCTCTCACTGCTCTCTCCCCCTGCCCTCCCTCCCTCATTCTGTCACTGCTCTCTCCCCCTGCCCTCCCTCCCTCATTCTGTCACTGCTCTCTCCCCCTGCCCTCCCTCCCTCATTCTGTCACTGCTCTCTCCCCCTGCCCTCCCTCCCTCATTCTGTCACTGCCCTCTCCCCCTGCCCTCCCTCCCTCCCTCATTCTGTCACTGCTCTCTCCCCCCTGCCCTCCCTCCCTCATTCTGTCACTGCTCTCTCCCCCTGCCCTCCCTCCCTCATTCTGTCACTGCTCTCTCCCCCTGCCCTCCCTCCCTCATTCTGTCACTGCCCTCTCCCCCTGCCCTCCCTCCCTCCCTCATTCTGTCACTGCTCTCTCCCCCTGCCCTCCCTCCCTCATTCTGTCACTGCTCTCTCCCTCTGCCCTCCCTCCCTCATTCTGTCACTGCTCTCTCCCCCCTGCCCTCCCTCCCTCATTCTGTCACTGCTCTCTCCCCCTGCCCTCCCTCCCTCCCTCATTCTGTCACTGCTCTCTCCCCCTGCCCTCCCTCCCTCATTCTGTCACTGCTCTCTCCCCCTGCCCTCCCTCCCTCATTCTGTCACTGCTCTCTCCCCCTGCCCTCCCTCCCTCATTCTGTCACTGCTCTCTCCCCCTGCCCTCCCTCCCTCATTCTGTCACTGCTCTCTCCCCCTGCCCTCCCTCCCTCATTCTGTCACTGCTCTCTCCCCCTGCCCTCCCTCCCTCCCTCATTCTGTCACTGCTCTCTCTCCCTCTGCCCTCCCTCCCTCATTCTGTCACTGCTCTCTCCCCCTGCCCTCCCTCCCTCATTCTCACTGCTCTCTCCCCCTGCCCTCCCTCCCTCATTCTGTCACTGCTCTCTCTCCCTGCCCTCCCTCCCTCATTCTGTCACTGCTCTCCCTCCCTCATTCTGTCACTGCTCTCTCCCCCTGCCCTCCCTCCCTCATTCTGTCACTGCTCTCTCCCTCTGCCCTCATTCTGTCACTGCTCTCTCCCCCTGCCCTCCCTCCCTCATTCTGTCACTGCTCTCTCCCCCTGCCCTCCCTCCCTCATTCTGTCACTGCTCTCCCCCTGCCCTCCCTCCCTCATTCTGTCACTGCTCTCTCCCCCTGCCCTCCCTCCCTCCCTCATTCTGTCACTGCTCTCTCCCCCTGCCCTCCCTCCCTCCCTCATTCTGTCACTGCTCTCTCCCCCTGCCCTCCCTCCCTCATTCTGTCACTGCTCTCTCCCCCTGCCCTCCCTCTCTCCCTCATTCTGTCACTGCTCTCTCCCCCTGCCCTCCCTCCCTCATTCCGTCACTGCTCTCCCCCCCTGCCCTCCCTACCTCATTCTGTCACTGCTCTCTCCCCCTGCCCTCCCTCCCTCATTCTGTCACTGCTCTCTCCCCCAGCCCTCCCTCCCTCATTCTGTCACTGCTCTCTCCCCTGCCCTCCCTCCCTCCCTCATTCTGTCACTGCTCTCCCCCCCTGCCCTCCCTCCCTCATTCTGTCACTGCTCTCTCCCCCTGCCCTCCCTCCCTCATTCTGTCACTGCTCTCCCCCCCTGCCCTCCCTCCCTCATTCTGTCACTGCTCTCTCCCCCTGCCCTCCCTCCCTCATTCTGTCACTGCTCTCTCCCCCTGCCCTCCCTCCCTCATTCTGTCACTGCTCTCTCTCCCTGCCCTCCCTCCCTCATTCTGTCACTGCTCTCTCCCCCTGCCCTCCCTCCCTCCCTCATTCTGTCACTGCTCTCTCCCCCTGCCCTCCCTCCCTCATTCTGTCACTGCTCTCTCCCCCTGCCCTCTCTCCCTCATGTCTGTCACTGCTCTCTCCCCCTGCCCTCCCTCCCTCATTCTGTCACTGCTCTCTCCCCCTGCCCTCCCTCCCTCATTCTGTCACTGCTCTCTCCCCCTGCCCTCCCTCCCTCCCTCATTCTGTCACTGCTCTCTCCCCCTGCCCTCCCTCCCTCCCTCATTCTGTCACTGCTCTCTCCCCCTGCCCTCCCTCCCTCATTCTGTCACTGCTCTCTCCCCCTGCCCTCCCTCCCTCCCTCATTCTGTCACTGCTCTCTCCCTGCCCTCCCTCCCTCATTCTGTCACTGCTCTCTCCCCCTGCCCTCCCTCATTCTGTCACTGCTCTCTCCCCCTGCCCTCCCTCCCTCCCTCATTCTGTCACTGCTCTCTCCCCCTGCCCTCCCTCCCTCATTCTGTCACTGCTCTCTCCCCCTGCCCTCCCTCCCTCCCTCATTCTGTCACTGCTCTCTCCCCCTGCCCTCCCTCCCTCATTCTGTCACTGCTCTCTCCCCCTGCCCTCTCTCCCTCATTCTGTCACTGCTCTCTCCCCCTGCCCTCCCTCCCTCCCTCATTCTGTCACTGCTCTCTCCCCCTGCCCTCTCTCCCTCATTCTGTCACTGCTCTCTCTCCCTGCCCTCCCTCCCTCATTCTGTCACGGCTCTCTCCCCCTGCCCTCCCTCCCTCATTCTGTCACTGCTCTCTCTCCCTGCCCTCCCTCCCTCATTCTGTCACTGCTCTCTCCCCCTGCCCTCCCTCCCTCATTCTCACTGCTCTCTCCCCCTGCCCTCCCTCCCTCATTCTGTCACTGCTCTCTCCCCCTGCCCTCCCTCCCTCATTCTGTCACTGCTCTCTCCCCCTGCCCTCCCTCCCTCATTCTGTCACTGCTCTCTCCCCCTGCCCTCCCTCCCTCATTCTGTCACTGCTCTCTCCCTCTGCCCTCCCTCCCTCATTCTGTCACTGCTCTCTCCCCCTGCCCTCCCTCCCTCATTCTGTCACTGCTCTTCTCCCTCCCTCATTCTGTCACTGCTCTCTCCCCCTGCCCTCCCTCCCTCATTCTGTCACTGCTCTCCCTCCTGTCACTGCCCTCCCTGCCCTCCCTCCCTCATTCTGTCACTGCTCTCTCCCCCTGCCCTCCCTCCCTCCCTCATTCTGTCACTGCTCTCTCCCCTGCCCTCCCTCCCTCCCTCATTCTGTCACTGCCCTCTCCCCCTGCCCTCCCTCCCTCATTCTGTCACTGCTCTCTCCCCCTGCCCTCCCTCCCTCCCTCATTCTGTCACTGCTCTCTCCCCCTGCCCTCCCTCCCTCATTCTGTCACTGCTCTCTCCCCCTGCCCTCTCTCCCTCATTCTGTCACTGCTCTCTCCCCCTGCCCTCCCTCCCTCCCTCATTCTGTCACTGCTCTCTCCCCCTGCCCTCTCTCCCTCATTCTGTCACTGCTCTCTCTCCCTGCCCTCCCTCCCTCATTCTGTCACTGCTCTCTCCCCCTGCCCTCCCTCCCTCATTCTGTCACTGCTCTCTCCCCCTGCCCTCCCTCCCTCATTCTGTCACTGCTCTCTCCCCCTGCCCTCCCTCCCTCATTCTGTCACTGCTCTCTCCCCCTGCCCTCCCTCCCTCATTCTGTCACTGCTCTCTCTCCCTGCCCTCCCTCCCTCATTCTGTCACTGCTCTCTCCCTGCCCTCCCTCCCTCATTCTGTCACTGCTCTCTCCCCCTGCCCTCCCTCCCTCATTCTGTCACTGCTCTCTCCCCCTGCCCTCCCTCCCTCATTCTGTCACTGCTGTCTCCCCCTGCCCTCCCTCCCTCCCTCATTCTGTCACTGCTCTCTCCCCCTGCCCTCCCTCCCTCATTCTGTCACTGCTCTCTCCCCCTGCCCTCCCTCCCTCTGCCCTCTCTCTCTCTCCCCCTGCCCTCCCTCCCTCATTCTGTCACTGCCCTCTCCCTCTGCCCTCCCTCCCTCATTCTGTCACTGCTCTCTCCCCCTGCCCTCCCTCCCTCATTCTGTCACTGCTCTCTCCCCCTGCCCTCCCTCCCTCAGTCTGTCACTGCTCTCTCCCCCTGCCCTCCCTCCCTCATTCTGTCACTGCTCTCTCCCCCTGCCCTCCCTCCCTCATTCTGTCACTGCTCTCTCCCCCTGCCCTCCCTCCCTCCCTCATTCTGTCACTGCTCTCTCTCCCTGCCCTCCCTCCCTCATTCTGTCACTGCTCTCTCCCCCTGCCCTCCCTCCCTCATTCTGTCACTGCTCTCTCCCCCTGTCCTCCCTCCCTCTGCCCTCTCTCTCTCTCCCCCTGCCCTCCCTCCCTCATTCTGTCACTGCTCTCTCCCCCTGCCCTCCCTCCCTCATTCTGTCACTGCTCTCTCCCCCTGCCCTCCCTCCCTCTGCCCTCTCTCTCTCTCCCCCTGCCCTCCCTCCCTCATTCTGTCACTGCCCTCTCCCTCTGCCCTCCCTCCCTCATTCTGTCACTGCTCTCTCCCCCTGCCCTCCCTCCCTCATTCTGTCACTGCTCTCTCCCCCTGCCCTCCCTCCCTCGTCACTGCCCTCTCCCTCATTCTGTCACTGCTCTCTCCCCCTGCCCTCCCTCCCTCATTCTGTCACTGCTCTCTCCCCCTGCCCTCCCTCCCTCATTCTGTCACTGCTCTCTCCCCCTGCCCTCCCTCCCTCATTCTGTCACTGCTCTCTCCCCCTGCCCTCCCTCCCTCATTCTGTCACTGCTCTCTCCCTCTGCCCTCCCTCCCTCCCTCATTCTGTCACTGCTCTCTCCCCCTGCCCTCCCTCCCTCATTCTGTCACTGCTCTCTCCCCTGCCCTCCCTCCCTCATTCTGTCACTGCTCTCCCCCCCTGCCCTCCCTCCCTCATTCTGTCACTGCTCTCTCCCCCTGCCCTCCCTCCCTCATTCTGTCACTGCTCTCTCCCCCTGCCCTCTCTCCCTCATTCTGTCACTGCCCTCTCCCTCTGCCCTCCCTCCCTCATTCTGTCACTGCCCTCTCCCCCTGCCCTCCCTCCCTCATTCTGTCACTGCTCTCTCCCCCTGCCCTCCCTCCCTCATTCTGTCACTGCTCTCTCCCCTGCCCTCCCTCCCTCATTCTGTCACTGCTCTCTCCCCCCTGCCCTCCCTCCCTCATTCTGTCACTGCTCTCTCCCTCTGCCCTCCCTCCCTCATTCTGTCACTGCTCTCTCCCCCTGCCCTCCCTCCCTCTGCCCTCTCTCTCTCTCCCCCTGCCCTCTCTCCCTCATTCTGTCACTGCCCTCTCCCTCTGCCCTCCCTCCCTCATTCTGTCACTGCCCTCTCCCCCGCCCTCCCTCCCTCATTCTGTCACTGCTCTCTCCCCCTGCCCTCCCTCCCTCATTCTGTCACTGCTCTCTCCCCCTGCCCTCACTCCCTCATTCTGTCACTGCTCTCTCCCCCTGCCCTCCCTCCCTCCCTCATTCTGTCACTGCTCTCTCCCCCTGCCCTCCCTCCCTCATTCTGTAACTGCTCTCTCCCCCTGCCCTCCCTCCCTCATTCTGTCACTGCTCTCTCCCCCTGCCCTCCCTCCCTCATTCTGTCACTGCTCTCTCCCCCTGCCCTCCCTCCCTCCCTCATTCTGTCACTGCTCTCTCCCCCTGCCCTCCCTCCCTCATTCTGTAACTGCTCTCTCCCTCTGCCCTCCCTCCCTCATTCTGTCACTGCTCTCTCCCCCTGCCCTCCCTCCCTCATTCTGTCACTGCTCTCTCCCCCTGCCCTCCCTCCCTCATTCTGTCACTGCTCTCTCCCCCTACCCTCCCTCCCTCATTCTGTCACTGCTCTCTCCCCTGCCCTCCCTCCCTCATTCTGTCACTGCTCTCTCCCCCTGCCCTCCCTCCCTCATTCTGTCACTGCTCTCTCCCCCTGCCCTCCCTCCCTCCCTCATTCTGTCACTGCTCTCTCCCCCTGCCCTCCCTCCCTCCCTCATTCTGTCACTGCTCTCTCCCCCTGCCCTCCCTCCCTCATTCTGTCACTGCTCTCTCCCTCTGCCCTCCCTCCCTCATTCTGTCACTGCTCTCTCCCCCTGCCCTCCCTCCCTCTGCCCTCTCTCTCTCTCCCCCTGCCCTCTCTCCCTCATTCTGTCACTGCCCTCTCCCTCTGCCCTCCCTCCCTCATTCTGTCACTGCTCTCTCCCCCTGCCCTCCCTCCCTCATTCTGTCACTGCTCTCTCCCCCTGCCCTCCCTCCCTCCCTCATTCTGTCACTGCTCTCTCCCCCTGCCCTCCCTCCCTCATTCTGTCACTGCTCTCTCCCTCTGCCCTCCCTCCCTCATTCTGTCACTGCTCTCTCTCCCTGCCCTCCCTCCCTCATTCTGTCACTGCTCTCTCCCCCTGCCCTCCCTCCCTCATTCTGTCACTGCTCTCTCCCCCTGCCCTCCCTCCCTCTGCCCTCTCTCTCTCTCCCCCTGCCCTCTCTCCCTCATTCTGTCACTGCCCTCTCCCTCTGCCCTCCCTCCCTCATTCTGTCACTGCCCTCTCCCCCTGCCCTCCCTCCCTCATTCTGTCACTGCTCTCTCCCCCTGCCCTCTCTCCCTCATTCTGTCACTGCTCTCTCCCCCTGCCCTCCCTCCCTCTCCCTCTCTCTCGCCCTCTCTCTCTCCCCCCTGCCCTCCCTCCCTCATTCTGTCACTTCTCTCTCCCCCTGCCCTCCCTCCCTCAATCTGTCACTGCCCTCTCCCTCTGCCCTCCCTCCCTCATTCTGTCACTGCCCTCTCCCCCTGCCCTCCCTCCCTCATTCTGTCACTGCCCTCTCCCCCTGCCCTCCCTCCCTCATTCTGTCACTGCTCTCTCCCCCTGCCCTCCCTCCCTCTGCCCTCTCTCTCTCTCCCCCTGCCCTCCCTCCCTCTGCCCTCTCTCTCTCTCCCCCTGCCCTCCCTCCCTCATTCTGTCACTTCTCTCTCCCCCTGCCCTCTCTCCCTCATTCTGTCACTGCCCTCTCCCCCTGCCCTCCCTCCCTCATTCTGTCACTGCTCTCTCCCCCTGCCCTCCCTCCCTCATTCTGTCACTGCTCTCTCTCCCCCTGCCCTCTCTCCCTCATTCTGTCACTGCCCTCTCCCCCTGCCCTCCCTCCCTCATTCTGTCACTGCTCTCTCCCCCTGCCCTCCCTCCCTCATTCTGTCACTGCTCTCTCCCTCTGCCCTCCCTCCCTCTGCCCTCTCTCTCTCCCCCTGCCCTCCCTCCCTCATTCTGTCACTGCTCTCTCCCTCTGCCCTCCCTCCCTCTCCTGCCCTCTCTCTCTCCCCCTGCCCTCCCTCCCTCATTCTGTCACTGCTCTCTCCCTCTGCCCTCCCTCCCTCTGCCCTCTCTCTCTCTCCCCCTGCCCTCCCTCCCTCATTCTGTCACTGCTCTCTCCCCCTGCCCTCCCTCCCTCATTCTGTCACTGCTCTCTCCCCCTGCCCTCCCTCCCTCATTCTGTCACTGCTCTCTCCCCCTGCCCTCCCTCCCTCATTCTGTCACTGCTCTCTCCCTCTGCCCTCCCTCCCTCATTCTGTCACTGCTCTCTCCCCCTGCCCTCCCTCCCTCATTCTGTCACTGCTCTCTCCCCCTGCCCTCCCTCCCTCATTCTGTCACTGCTCTCTCCCCCTGCCCTCCCTCCCTCATTCTGTCACTGCTCTCTCCCCCTGCCCTCCCTCCCTCATTCTGTCACTGCTCTCTCCCCCTGCCCTCCCTCCCTCATTCTGTCACTGCTCTCTCTCCCTGCCCTCCCTCCCTCATTCTGTCACTGCTCTCTCCCCCTGCCCTCCCTCCCTCATTCTGTCACTGCTCTCTCCCCCTGCCCTCCCTCCCTCATTCTGTCACTGCTCTCTCCCCCTGCCCTCTCTCCCTCCCTCATTCTGTCACTGCTCTCTCCCCCTGCCCTCCCTCCCTCATTCTGTCACTGCTCTCTCCCCCTGCCCTCCCTCCCTCCCTCATTCTGTCACTGCTCTCTCCCCCTGCCCTCTCTCCCTCATTCTGTCACTGCTCTCTCCCCCTGCCCTCCCTCCCTCATTCTGTCACTGCTCTCTCTCCCCCTGCCCTCCCTCCCTCTGCCCTCTCTCTCTCCCCCTGCCCTCCCTCCCTCATTCTGTCACTGCTTTCTCTCCCTGCCCTCTCTCCCTCATTCTGTCACTGCTCTCTCCCCCTGCCCTCCCTCCCTCATTCTGTCACTGCTCTCTCCCCCTGCCCTCCCTCCCTCATTCTGTCACTGCTCTCTCCCCCTGCCCTCCCTCCCTCATTCTGTCACTGCTCTCTCCCCCTGCCCTCCCTCCCTCATTCTGTCACTGCTCTCTCCCCCTGCCCTCCCTCCCTCATTCTGTCACTGCTCTCTCCCTCTGCCCTCCCTCCCTCATTCTGTCACTGCTCTCTCCCCCTGCCCTCCCTCCCTCATTCTGTCACTGCTCTCTCCCCCTGCCCTCCCTCCCTCATTCTGTCACTGCTCTCTCCCCCTGCCCTCCCTCCCTCATTCTGTCACTGCTCTCTCCCCCTGCCCTCCCTCCCTCATTCTGTCACTGCTCTCTCCCCCTGCCCTCCCTCCCTCATTCTGTCACTGCTCTCTCTCCCTGCCCTCCCTCCCTCATTCTGTCACTGCTCTCTCCCCCTGCCCTCTCTCCCTCATTCTGTCACTGCTCTCTCCCCCTGCCCTCTCTCCCTCATTCTGTCACTGCTCTCTCCCCCTGCCCTCCCTCCCTCATTCTGTCACTGCTCTCTCCCCCTGCCCTCCCTCCCTCCCTCATTCTGTCACTGCTCTCTCCCTGCCCTGCCCTCTCTCCCTCCCTCATTCTGTCACTGCTCTCTCCCCCTGCCCTCCCTCCCTCATTCTGTCACTGCTCTCTCCCCCTGCCCTCCCTCCCTCCCTCATTCTGTCACTGCTCTCTCCCCCTGCCCTCCCTCCCTCTGCCCTCTCTCTCTCTCCCCCTGCCCTCCCTCCCTCCCTCATTCTGTCACTGCTCTCTCCCTCTGCCCTCCCTCCCTCTGCCCTCTCTCTCTCTCCCCCTGCCCTCCCTCCCTCATTCTGTCACTGCTCTCTCTCCCTGCCCTCTCTCCCTCATTCCGTCACTGCTCTCTCCCCCTGCCCTCCCTCCCTCATTCCGTCACTGCTCTCTCCCCCTGCCCTCCCTCCCTCATTCTGTCACTGCTCTCTCCCTCTGCCCTGCTCTCTCCCTCTGCCCTCTCTCTCTCTCCCCCTGCCCTCTCTCTCCTTCCCTCTGCCCTCTCTCTCTCTCCCCCTGCCCTCTGTCTCTCTCCCCCTGCCCTCTCTCTCTCCCCCTGCCCTCTCTCTCTCCCCCTGCCCTCTCTCTCTCCCCCTGCCCTCTCTCTCTCTCCCCCTGCCCTCTCTCTCTCCCCCTGCCCTCCCACGACTCTCACCTTTGAGAATGCCCGTTTCTTCTCCGATCCAAACGTGGCTGCACCGCGCCGCCATCTTCCTCCCTGTGTGCACCTGTGCGACCCGTCCGGCCGGACAACCTCCGAGGGCGGCACTTTGGTTCCGGGCTCCGCGAGTTCCTCCATCTCCAGAGGTGTCGGCTCAACCCTCCCGGGCGGCGTCAGACACCCTGGCCTGGGATCTCTCTGGGCGCGGTGGAACAGACGTTTGGTCCAGGCACCGACTTTCTCGGGGAAAAGCAGCTGACATTATGATAGAAGGCGGCCATTCAGTGCATCGAATCAATGCCGGCTCTCTCTCAATGAATTCCTGTCTCCACACAAAAAAGAGTTGGTGCCATGTCCGATCAGCTTCCCGGCGGGCGACGGGGCCTGTTTCCGTGCCGTGTGTTTCCAAATGTCTCAGAACATCAGCATCAATTGCATTAACGCTGTGAACAATCCCGCCGCCCCCCACATTCTCATCAAGTCTGCGGCCGGATTCACCCGGTCACTCAGACAGTGGCCGAGGCGTTGCCCACGTCGCTGGGATGTGGAGGGAACCGGAGATTCCGGGGGAAACCCACGACGTGACAAGGAGAGAGTGAAAACTCCAAAAACACACACAGGGCCGGAGGTCAGCATCCAACCCGCAGTACGAGCAGCCCGACTGCAACATTTCACCTTGGCACCACTTCTCCACGCCAAACTTACAGTAGATTCGTTGATTAACATAAAATCTGTAAGCTCGCACAGCCCCAGAATGAGTGTCACACAGTGCAGAAGCAGGCCCTTCTGCCCAGCATGTCCCTGCTAGCCCTTCGCCTATTCACACTACTCCCATTTACTTAGGTTAGTACTCTATCCCTCTAAGTCTTCCCTACATAAGTGTCCGTGTAAATGTCTCCTAAACACAGCAATGCCATCACCCCCTCTGACAGCGAGTTCCACTCCCTGTGTGAAAACAAAGTTCACCATTGCCCTCTATTTCCATCGGCAACTGCTCTGCAAAAAACCGTGGGGAGCTGTGGACAGTTCAGCACATCATGGAAACCAGCCACCCCTCTACGGACTTTGCCTACAGTTCCCACTGCCCCAGTATGTTCAAGGACCTCACCCAACCCAGACATTCGCTCTTTGCCACCCTCCCATCAGGCAGAAGATACAAAACCCTGAAGGCACGTCCCACCAGGCGCAACGAAAGCTTCTACCCAACTGTTATCAGACTCTTATACGATAAGATGGACTCTTGGCCTCACAATCTACCTTGTTATGATGTTGCACGTTATCGTTTATCTGCACTGCACTTACTCTGTAATTTTACACTTTATTCTGCATCATCATATTTGCATATATAATAATGTACTCTTCCAGGAAATCTACAACAGCAGTGGACATGGCCCAGTCCATCACGGGAAAAGCCCTCCCAACCATTGAACACATCCACACGAAACACTGTTGTAGAAAATCAGCATCCATCATCTGGGACCCCCACTACCCACGACATGCTCTCTTCTCACTGCTGCCATCAGGAAGGTTGTACAGGAGCCTCAAGACTCACACCACCAGGTTCAGGAACAGTTATTACCCACAACCATCAGGCTCCTGAACCAGTGAGGATAACCTCACTCAATCCATCACTGAAATGGATCACAATCCATCCAGTCTCTGTCACTATTCCCACTCTCCCCTCCTCCGTCTGTCCGTCACTCCCCCTCACCTGATCCACCCGTCACCTCCCAGTCTCTGTTACTATTCCCACTCTCCCCTCCTCCGTCTGTCCATCACTCCCCCTCACCTGGATCCACCCGTCACCTCCCAGTCTCTGTCACTATTCCCACTCTCCCCTCCTCCGTCTGTCCATCACTCCCCCTCACCTGGATCCACCCGTCACCTCCCAGTCTCTGTCACTATTCCCACTCTCCCCTCCTCCGTCTGTCCATCACTCCCCCTCACCTGATCCACCCGTCACGTCCCAGTCTCTGTCACTATTCCCACTCTCCCCTCCTCCGTCTGTCCGTCACTCCCCCTCACCTGATCCACCCGTCACCTCCCAGTCTCTGACACTATTCCCACTCGCCCCTCCTCCGTCTGTCCATCACTCCCCCTCACCTGATCCACCCGTCACCTCCCAGTCTCTGTCACTATTCCCACTCTCCCCTCCTTCGTCTTTCCATCACTCCCCCTCACCTGGATCCACCCGTCACCTCCCAGTCTCTGTTACTATTCCCACTCTCCCCTCCTCCGTCTGTCCATCACTCCCCCTCACCTGATCCACCCGTCACCTCCCAGTCTCTGTCACTATTCCCACTCTCCCCTCCTCCGTCTGTCCATCACTCCCCCTCACCTGATCCACCCGTCACCTCCCAGTCCCTGTCACTATTCCCACTCTCCCCTCCTCTGTCTGTCCATCACTCCCCCTCACCTGATCCACCCGTCACCTCCCAGTCTCTGTCACTATTCCCACTCTCCTCTGTCTGTCCATCACTCCCCCCTCACCTGATCCACCTGTCACCTCCCAGTCTCTGTCACTATTCCCACTCTCCCCTCCTCCGTCTGTCCATCACTCCCCCTCACCTGGATCCACCCGTCACCTCCCAGTCTCTGTCACTATTCCCACTCTCCCCTCCTCCGTCTGTCATCACTCCCCCTCACCTGATCCACCTGTCACCTCCCAGTCTCTGTCACTATTCCCACTCTCCTCTCCTCCGTCTGTCCGTCACTCCCCCTCACCTGGATCCACCAGTCACCTCCCAGTCTCTGTCACTATTCCCGCTCTCCCCTCCTCCGTCTGTCCATCACTCCCCCTCACCTGATCCACCCGTCACCTCCCAGTCTCTGTCACTATTCCCACTCTCCCCTCCTCCGTCTGTCCATCACTCCCCCTCACCTGATCCACCCGTCACCTCCCAGTCTCTGTCACTATTCCCACTCTCCCCTCCTCCGTCTGTCCGTCACTCCCCCTCACCTGATCCACCCGTCACCTCCCAGTCTCTGACACTATTCCCACTCGCCCCTCCTCCGTCTGTCCATCACTCCCCCTCACCTGATCCACCCGTCACCTCCCAGTCTCTGTCACTATTCCCACTCTCCCCTCCTTCGTCTTTCCATCACTCCCCCTCACCTGGATCCACCCGTCACCTCCCAGTCTCTGTTACTATTCCCACTCTCCCCTCCTCCGTCTGTCCATCACTCCCCCTCACCTGATCCACCCGTCACCTCCCAGTCTCTGTCACTATTCCCACTCTCCCCTCCTCCGTCTGTCCATCACTCCCACTCACCTGATCCACCCGTCACCTCCCAGTCTCTGTCACTATTCCCACTCTCCCCTCCTCCGTCTGTCCATCACTCCCCCTCACCTGATCCACCCGTCACCTCCCAGTCTCTGTCACTATTCCCACTCTCCCCTCCTCCGTCTGTCCGTCACTCCCCCTCACCTGATCCACCCGTCACCTCCCAGTCTCTGTCACTATTCCCACTCTCCCCTCCTCCGTCTGTCCATCACTCCCCCTCACCTGATCCACCCGTCACCTCCCAGTCTCTGTCACTATTCCCACTCTCCCCTCCTCCGTCTGTCTCCCCCTCACCTGTCCACCCGTCACCTCCCAGTCTCTGTCACTATTCACTCTCCCCTCCTCTGTCTGTCCATCACTCCCCCACACCTGATCCACCCGTCACCTCCCAGTCTCTGTCACTATTCCCACTCTCCCCTCCTCCGTCTGTCCATCACTCCCCCTCACCTTGATCCACCCGTCACCTCCCAGTCTCTGTCACTATTCCCACTCTCCCCTCCTCCGTCTGTCCATCACTCCCCCTCACCTGATCCACCCGTCACCTCCCAGTCTCTGTCACTATTCCCACTCTCCCCTCCTCCGTCTGTCCATCACTCCCCCTCACCTGATCCACCCGTCACCTCCCAGTCTCTGTCACTATTCCCACTCTCCCCTCCTCCCCTCCTCCGTCTGTCCATCACTCCCCCTCACCTGATCCACCCGTCACCTCCCAGTCTCTGTCACTATTCCCACTCTCCCCTCCTCCGTCTGTCCGTCACTCCCCCTCACCTGATCCACCAGTCACCTCCCAGTCTCTGTCACTATTCCCACCCTCCCCTCCTCCGTCTGTCCATCACTCCCTCTCACCTGGATCCACCCATCACCTCCCAGTCTCTGTCACTATTCCCACTCTCCCCTCCTCCGTCTGTCCATCACTCCCCCTCACCTGATCCACCCGTCACCTCCCAGTCTCTGTCACTATTCCCACTCTCCCCTCCTCCGTCTGTCCATAACTCCCACTCACCTGATCCACCCGTCACCTCCCAGTCTCTGTCACTATTCCCACTCTCCCCTCCTCCGTCTGTCCATCACTCCCCCTCACCTGATGCACCCATCACGTCCCAGTCTCTGTCACTATTCCCACTCTCCTCTCCTCCGTCTGTCCGTCACTCCCCCTCACCTGATCCACCCGTCACCTCCCAGTCTCTGTCACTATTCCCACTCTCCCCTCCTCAGTCTGTCCGTCACTCCCCCTCACCTGATCCACCCGTCACCTCCCAGTCTCTGTCACTATTCCCACTCTCCCCTCCTCCGTCTGTCCATCACTCCCCCTCACCTGATCCACCCGTCACCTCCCAGTCTCTGTCACTATTCCCACTCTCCCCTCCTCCGTCTGGTCTATCACTCCCCCTCACCTGATCCACCCGTCACCTCCCAGTCTCTGTCACTATTCCCACTCTCCCCTCCTCTGTCTGTCCG